>NW_026576479.1:10000-96648 GCF_028641065.1 Leucoraja erinaceus | reverse complement strand
AAACTATAATTTTAGGGCATGTGCAGAAGGTAAGAAGAAGAAGCAGTTAGTGTCATTTCTATCATTTCAAGATGTAGAGGTCAATCTTTAAAGAGAAAAGAACTAATCATTTATGACGGAGCATCAAACCTTTTCAACATGCCTTTGATGAAAGATAAATCCTCCTGACATATTTACTCTTGTTTTTTAGAATGTTACAGTCAACGGTGATAGAAGTCAGCGACATGTATCTCTGGGAATAGGCTAGAGGCCCAACTCATCTCTACCACTCGGTTTGTGGTGCACTTTTCCATTCTCCCCCCATCCCCAGGCCCTTGGCCATAGCCTTGTGTACCCCACTTTCTGAAAATGCTGTCCACAATCCAGATTCAATACTCATAGCAGTCATTCCAGACACTCTCCTTCATTCCCCTTTAAAAACTTTTTCCCTCTTACCCATTACCCTCCATGTCCTCTAATTTATTTAGTCTCTGATGTGGAGGAAGATGTTCTACAGTCTACCCCCATCTACAGCCCGCATAACTGTATATGTGTCCCGTACATGTCCCCTTTAATCTTCTCCGATCAAAGCAGAATAGATGCAGATTCCCCAGTCTCTCCTCATATTTCAACTGTTTCAGACCAGGCAATATCCAATAGAATCTTTTCTACAACCTCTCCAGCACTATCACATCCTTCCGATCCCTTGGTGACCAGAAGTGCATACAGTATTTCAACTGAGTTCTGACCAAGATTTTATAACGTTGGAGCATAAAACCCCTGTCCCACTTGGGCGACCTAAACTGCAACCTCTGGCGACCTTGCCCACAACCCATGGTCACTGCAAGATCGCCACGAGGTCGCAGGAGGTTCTGGATCGACCGAAGCGTGAGCTGCAGGTACAGACCGCACACACACACACACACACACACACACACACACACACACACACACACACACACACACACCCACACCCACACACACACACACACACACACACACCCACACACACACACACACACTGAAGGTGGGGCCATGGAGAGCGAAGGAGCGCTGTCTGCACAATAAAGAGGAAGGTAAACGACTGCCACAGAGCACGATAATTCCTTTAGAGAGTGCAGGGGGGAAGGGCGGAGTCAAGGGGAGACAAGGAGAGACAAGGAGAGACGAGGGGAGTCAACGGGAGACAAGGGGAGACAAGGGGAGACAAGGAGAGACAAGGAAGAGACAAGGAGAGACAAGGGGAGACAAGGAGAGACAAGGGGAGACAAGGGGAGACAAGGAGAGACAAGGGGAGACAAGGAGAGACAAGGGGAGACAAGGGGAGACAAGGGGAGACGAGGGGAGACGAGGGGAGACAAGGGGAGACAAGGGGAGACAAGGGGAGAAAGGGGGAGACAAGGGGAGAGAAGGGGAGAGAAGGGGAGACAAGGGGAGACAAGGGGAGAGAAGGGGAGAGAAGGGGAGACAAGGGGAGACAAGGGGAGAGAAGGGGAGAGAAGGGGAGAGAAGGAGAGACAAGGAGAGTCAAGGGGAGACAAGGGGAGACAAGGGGAGACAAGGGGAGACAAGGGGAGACAAGGAGAGACAAGGGGAGACATGGAGAGAGAAGGGAGAGAGAAGGGAGGAGACAGTTTTAAGACGTTTAATAAAGTTAGCGGGCATTTTACCTACTGGTGGGTCGTCTAGGTAGTGAAACTCCAATGAGCCAATCAAAATGGCCGGTCAGCGAAGGGGATGGCCTTCGACTGCCTGTAAGTAAATAGCGACCCCACTCCACTGGCTTCGACCAAGCGGCAACCTATTTTTAGTCGGGGTTGGTTTTAAACATGTTGAAAAAAAAAGCAGCAACCTCAATGAAGTCTTGACCACGCGGAAACCACTTTCGACCATTAGGAAGAGTGACCAAAACCTCCTGCGACCGCGTGGTGACCTTGCAGCGACCAAGGGTTGCGGGCTAGATCACCAGAGGTTGCTGTTTAGGTCGCCCAAGTGGGACAGGGGCTTAACTGAATTTCATTGTCCTATCTGGGACACATGACAATAAACTCTCTTGACTTGACACTTACTTCTGCATTTCATGTGCCGATTGAAGGGCATGCTGTGAAGAGCCTATTGTGTTTCTGCAATGGGTTATTATTGCATTGAATGATTAGGAAACAATCTGGCAAATGGAGATTAAAGTAGACTAATATGAGATCATGCTCTTTAGTAAGTGGAATCAAACAGTGGACTATTATTTAAGACAATAAATGAGTTAACTTTAGAGGGATCGTACATGAATCACTGAATGTTAGTAGGAAGGTTGAACAAAATGAAAAATACTTGGTATTTATTGCAAAGAGTTCACAATAGTAAAAAGGGAGTTAGGCAGGATTTAGGTAAAGCTAGGTGCAGAATACAGTGGATGGTTTTGGTTCCCCTACCTACAACAGGGTACAATAACATTGGAGATAGCCACAAAGTGCTGGATTAACTCAACGGATCAGCAGCATCTCCGGAGGAAAATGATGGGTGACGTTTTGGGTCGGAACCCTTCTTCAGACTGAAGGTTGTAGGGGAAGGAACTTGAGGTAAGAAAAGGAACATTGGAGTCAGTACATAGGAGATTCAGTAGGCTAATTCCTGGGATGAAAGGATTGTCCTGTCAAGAGATGATAAACAGTTTGTGATGGTAATCCTTAGAGTTTAGAAAAATGAGGGGTTACCTTATTCAAACATGTAAAATCCTAAAGATACTTGGTACATTTTGAGATGCTTTTACGTGAGAGGTTTCTTCCCAGCTGTTATCAGACAACTCAACCATCCTATCACCTATTAGAGAGCGGTCCTGACCTATTATCTACCTCATTGGAGATCCTCAGACTATCGTTAATTGGACTTTACTGGAACTTTATCTTGCACTAAACATTATTGCTTTTATCCTGTATCTGTACACTGTGGACAGCCTGATTGTAATCATGTATAGTCATTAAGCTGACTGAATAGCATGAAACAAAATAGCTTTTCACTGCACCTCGGTACATATTACAAGAGACTAAACTAAACTAAACAAACATGGTGACATGGCTACATTTAAAATAAGGTATATTTCGAAGTCTCTTCTTTCAGATGGTAGGAAATCTTTGGAAAATTCTGCCGCAGAGGGTGAATCATTTGATAGGCTTAAAATGAAAATAGACAAATCCCTGGATAAAAGGTGGTTCTGTTCCTTGGAGCTGTTCACAATGTAAACAGTTCACAAGCTGGATCAGCTGCCTGGCACTATATTTAAATGAAACTACAAGCTTTTGTCAACCAAGGGCAATGTGTAGTTAAGCTAAGGTTAAACGCAACCATTCAGATATTGCCACAAACCAAGATCCCACATAGCAGACAATACCTACAGCCTCACAGCAACTGGTAAATTCATCCTACCCATCTCCCAAATACTTGTTTGGGTCTTTGGACTATATATAGATCAGGTGTTCATGATAGACACAAAATGCTGGAGTTACTCAGCGGGTGAGGCAGCATTTCTGGAGAGAAGGAATGAGCGATGTTTCGGGTCGAGACCCTTCTTCAGACTGATGTCAGGGAGGAGGCGGGACAAAGGTAGAATATAGTCAGAGACAGTAAGACTAGTGGGAGAACTGGGACGGGAAGGGGATGGAGAGAGAAAGCAAGGGTTATCTGAAGTTAGAGAAGTCAATGTTCATACCGCTGGGGTGTAAACTATCCAAGTGCACAGTGGATTATGTATAATGTGGGGAGAATCTATTATAAGGTTGGGAAAGGAGTGAGCAACAGTTGATTGGGTAGACTTTGAGTTAGGTACGTCATGAATTCACCAAAGACACACACAAAATGCTGGAATAACTCAGCAGGACAGGCAGAATCTTTGGAGAGAAGGAATGGGTGACATTTCAGGTCAAGCCTCTTCTTCAGACTCAACCCAAAACGTTACTCATCTCTTCTCTCCAGAGATTTGCCTGTCCTGCTGAGTTATTTCAACAATTTGTGTCCATCTTTGCTGTAAAAAAACAGCATCTGCAGTTCCTTCCTACACATTCCATGAATTCATCATTTACAGAGTTGACGTGGAAAAGCTTTCCCCACTGAGAGTAGGGAAGATTCAAACAAGGGGACATGACATGAGAATTAAGGGACTGAAGTTTAGGGGTAACATGAGGGGGAACTTCTTTACTCAGAGAGTGGTAGCTGTGTGGAATGAGCTTCCAGTGAAGGTGGTGGAGGCAGGTTCGTTTTTATCATTTAAAAATAAATTGGATAGTTATATGGATGGGAAGGGAATGGAGGGTTATGGTCTGAGCGCAGGTATATGGGACTAGGGGAGATTATGTGTTCGGCACGGACTAGAAGGGTCGAGATGGCCTGTTTCCCGTGCTGTAATTGTTATATGGTTATATGGTTATATGGTTATATCATGTACTCTGTGGGTATACTGTGGTCTGGATGGCCAATACCCTGGGTAAATTGTGGCTTGGGTATGCAGTAGGTTAAGTACACAGCAGTTGGGTATAAGACTCAAAGGCAATGTTTGGATTAGATATGTGCTTCACTGCAGTTGGCTGTTCTGCGATAAGGAATTCATTTGACATTGCTTTCCTGAGCATTGTGTTCTGATGACTTAATACCTTTTTTTCCTAAACGACCTTGAGTCTTCCAGCCACATTTAGAGATCAACTGTATCAAATAATAACCCAGAAGCAAAAAGAGATGATGTGTGCAGCAGAATTGAATCCCTTTTAGATATTTGTCTAACCTTTTGTGCAGAATTAGAGAAAAATCAATTAATAGGGATTTCTGAATGCTTCATCGGCGCAAAAACACAAAAGATATTTTAGTGAAATAAATTTCCCAGTATTTAAGCGTGGGTTGCTTCGGAAATTTAACAGGCTCAATGCAGTTATTTCACCGCACCCTTCAGTTGAAATGTTTCCGAGACTTTTCTTTATTGCTGAATAGTGTTCCATTGATTTCAAGGCTGCATCCTATGAGTAGGCACATTCGTCTCCTCTTCCATTTCTTTTGCTCTTGTAATTTTAGTGCCGCGACACTGAGCTCCTTAATACTGGCATTAGCATCAATCAATAAAGGTGGTACAGTTTTATTAGCTACTTAGCCTTTCAATAACCTGCCATTCAATTTAATATGTATTTTATAGTAAGAATGTTTAAAACAAAGCATTTTGCTGGATTACATTTTATCTCATGTAAGCTACAACCACTGTTGTGAAACATATCCTAATTGAACAGAACCATGTACCAGCCCAATGTATATCAGCCACCCAGCATAAGGTTAAGAGAGAGACACAAAAATAAATTTCCAGTTTTTGGATTCCAGAGCAAAACACACAACATACTGGAAGAAATCAACTGGTTGGGAAACACAACGTTCTGGGTCAAGACCCTTCTTTCTGATTGGAGCAAAGGCAGAAAGCTGGTAAAGAGAGGCAGGAGAGATTGGGTAAAAACATGGCAAGTGATAGGTGGGTTAAGTTTTATCTTCTGTAAGTCACAACCACTGTTGTGAAACATATCCTAATGGAACAGAACTGAACAAGTCAGATCAGTCTGAAGAAGATGTTGAATGTTCCTTCTCTCCAGAGATGCTGCTTGTCCTTCTGAGTTACTCCAGCACTTTTTGTTTTCTTAATTAATAGGTGGATACAGGTGAGAGGGGTTGCATTGGCAGATGGGTGAGGCTAATGACAAAGTCTAGAGGTGAAAAGACAAAAGGTAACCTCACCCCACCCCTCTTCTGTATTAAGCTGCTAGGCTTTATCCTGTACGCCATCCCTCTTTTCCTGTCTTCTGCCCCCTATTCCAATCGGTCTGAAGAAGGGTCCTAACCCGAAATATCATCTGTCCATTCCCTCCACAAATGCCACCTGACCTGCTGAATTCCTCTAACACATGGTTAGCTTTGTTGCATGTCATCTCCAGCCATAAGTGTGAGTGTTTGATCAGCATGTATTAGGAGGTAAATATTTTCATCGTTTTGTAGTCCTCCAGCTGTTTTAGGCACCAGGGAGATGCTTCCTTTAACTGCTGCCATGCATGTAATTCTACACTCTTGTGATTAGACGTTGGGGTTATAGTTTGAGACTACCAAATTACTTACTAGGCCATTTTAGAGAATGATTACCCATTCAGCTGTGTACAAAGCCACAGAAAGGCCAGAATTAATAATAATGACAGATTCAAATGGTATTAATGAAGCAAACGTTTATTTTCTCCCCAATGATCATCCCCAATTGTAAATTGCTCGTTCTAAGCTTCCCCCCAGTCTAGTTTCATTCAAAAACCACTGAATCAAGTACTCCATCAACTAATCTTTATTTTAATAAAACACAAATGCAATTCCCATCATTGTACCAAACCACCGCTGGCTCGATCCTTGTATCTGCCTGATCAAGCCCTCTAGGCCTCGCTCAAACAGAGACACTCCAGAAGGTCACACGGTCCCAAGCGCTCTCCCAGAAGATCGACACGGGACCTCGTGGCAGTGGACTTTTATAGGTCCCGGGACCTCGAGGGGCCGAACCACATGGGGGTGGTCCCTTTACAATCCAATTACAGATATCAATTATCCCCATACGAACAGACATTTCCTTAACCCAATAATACACCATCTAATACATTGTATAATAAAGTAAGCTCGAGAAGGAAGCAAACAAGAACAAACATTGAAGCATGTGCCCTGAGAATCAAACAGTTTTCCCAAGGCTCAACAGTTCGACCAATCATCAATTAGCAGGATGACCATCGTGCAACATTATTTATACTGTTTTCAATGCTTTTGCAGCGATCCAATAGAAATGATGCATTTAAGGTTAGTTTGCAAAACTGCTATACATGTTATCAATTTAAGAGAAAACAGGGAGAACACCTGGACCCCTCACCATCCTGCATACCAGTCTGAGCCTAGACTGGGTGGTGCCAATCAAAGCCTGTAAAGTTCAGCGGACAAGGATTAAGCAACTCTGACAAGTGCAGGGATCCTCCATTTTATGGTGTCTTTATTTTAGCCAATATTTATACAATCAATGCCTTCTCCCCATATCCCCTGACTCATCTATCTTTAAGAGCCATATCTAGCTCGTAAGCAAGGCTCACAAATGAAGAAGGGTTTTGGCCCGAAACGTCGCCCATTTCCTTCGCTCCATAGATGCTGCTGCACCCGCTGAGTTTTTCCAGCAATTTTGTGTACCCTCACAAATGATATGTTGCCTTACTGGTGCCAGTGTCGGTGATGTTTCGGAGCAATTGCAGGACAGTCTGAAAGGGTGAACAGAATAGACAAAGTTATGATGGACACATGGGAGATTGTACAGCAAACATGCATCTATATTAATGCAAGACCCGACTGGTAAAGCAAGTAAACTTAAAGCAATAATCAGCATGTGGAAATATGGCAGAGTTGCAATTAATGAAACAAAGTTGAAAGAAGGACAGGACCATCAACTCAATGTTACAAGGTAAAGATGTTTTAGGTGTGATGGGGGATTGATGTGTGTGGAGTGGGGAGGGATGTTAAACAGGAATAAGCATTGCATTATCAATCATAGAGATCATCGTGCCAGCACAGTCACGAGGGAGGATGCTAGAGTAGGCTCTTCAAATGAGGGCATGTGGGTCAACCCTGGGAACAAAAAGGACAATCGTTTTCCTGGGATTATATTGCAGGTCTCTCAAGAGCCAGCGGGAGATAGAGGTGTAGATATGTAGACAAATCACACAGAGGTAAAGAGTGATGTAGAAGGAGAGGATTCCAGCTTACCCCGTATTACCTGGGTCAGCAATAGTGTGAAATGATTAGATGGGCTTGAATTTCTAAACTGCATCCAGGACAGCTTTCTGTGCCAGTGTGATTAGTCACCTGGGAAAATACGAGGCAGAACAGATGCCAATTTCTCTAGAGGTGCTGCAACATCGAACGTGGGTAAAATGGCACAGAAGGTCATGTGCAGAATGACACAGCACAGCATGCCAAAGGATCCCAAAAGGAATAATCAAGGGATGAGGAAGATGTCCCAGGTTAGATGATAGCTCCATCTCAGCGTCCAGATGGTAAGGACAAGGTCCAGGTAAGTCCAGAGTCGGCTCATCCCCACCGGAGACCGCAGCTTTTAGTTGGTATAGGCCGGCGGCCGAAGATTTAAAGTTCCCTCCACGTCGCAGCCGGAAGCACCGCAGTCTGCAGGGCCGGCGGTCGAAGCTCCCCTCCAGGGGTGATGTTAAGTCCATACCGCACTCGCGGTAGAAGACGGCCGCGGGCCGGCAGTGATGGCTTCTTCTTCCCCCTGGGTCCCCCACGAGGGATCCCGGGCTGTAGACGCCGCGCCAGCTGGAGCTGTGCAGACCGTGGCTTCAGGCTGCCGTCTGCTGCGGGCCAACGGAACGGAGCGCTTCCCTCCAGCGAGCCCCAGCTCCGTGCTGACAGTCCACGCTGCACCCGCCGCCGGAGCCCCGAGCCCCGGGCGCGTGTCCGGGAAAGGCCGCGCCGATCCTCGCTGTTAGGCCACGGGGGAGGCGACCTGGAAAAAGTCGCCTCTTCTTGGAGGAGGCGACCGAAATGGTTTCCCCCTAACCCCCCCCACACCACCCCCCACACGACACACAAAGAAACATTAAAAACATACTTCAAAACATACCAAAAAAATTAAAAAAGTTGAAAAAAACTAACGCGCTGCTGACAGGGCTGCCGTCAGTGCAGCGCCCCACCACCGCGACTGCTGCGGAGGGTTGAGGTACCGACCACGGGGGAAAATGGAGGAGGACTGGCCAAATTGTGTGCCTTCCACCACAGTGATGAATGCTGTGGTGGATGTTTATGTTAAAATTTTATTGTGTTTTGTGTGTTCTCTTTATCTTTGTATCGCTGCTGACATATCATTTCACTTGCACTTTTTGTGCAATGTGACAAATAAACCGTCGTATTGTCGTATTGCACATGCCTGGAACTAGAGAATTAACAACGTCATTTGCATGCCAACAAGTAAAACTTAAAATTCCAAAATAACTAAATCAGGCTGAAAATAGACACAAAATGCTGGAGTAACTTAAGTGGTCAGGCAGCATTTCTGGATAAAAAGGAATAGGTGATGTTTTGGGTCAAGATTCTTCTCCCGACTGAGAGTCAGGGGAAAGGAAACTTGAGGCATGAAAAGGTACAGAGCAAATCAGAGCCGGCACCGATAATCAAGGAAAGGTGGAGCCCACAATGGTCCATTGTTCGCTGTGGAAGAGATGATAGCAAAGCACTAAGAACAGTAAAGCTAGCAGGATGACTAAGGTGCGGGAGGGATGGAGAGAGCAGGAATGCAAGGGTTACTTGAAATTAGAGAAATCAATACTAATACCACTGGGTTGTAAGCTGCCCAATTGAGATATGAGCAAAATATCAGGCAGTCAGGAAGTAAACACCAAGCCTAAAGAATCTCATTGTAGATACTACCTTTCAATTGCGTTACCTGCTTAACAATGATGTGTTTTTCCCTGTTTTTTTTTTAACTGAAACAGTGTAAAATTGTGAGCATCAGTGATTGGATGAGAATTTTTATACTGACGAATTGTAATGTTTATGTTGGCCTAAAATAGGACACCTTGATAGTGTCCTCTGTGATGTTAAAAGGGAAGACTTTGAACTCATGAAGTTACGCAGAAAAAATTGGGTTTTTTTCACGGAAGGTGACGGATAAATTTACTTGAGATGTATATCATGATGGGAGGTGTGGGCAGAGTGAACAGAAAAAATGTAATTCCCATGCGCAGAGATAGATAATCATGGGGGCATAGATGTAATGCTACCGGAGGAGAATTAGAATGGAGTTGAGGGAAACATTTTGCCACAGCCAACTAGGCATCTGATACAACTGGGGAATCAAACCAAGAACGTATTGGACCAATGTGTATGTAATTTTATTTAGAGATACAGCACGGAAACAGGTCCTTCAGCCTACCGAGTCGGCACTGACCACATTAACACTATCCTACAAACATAGGAACAATTTACACTTATAGCAAGCCAATTTACCTACATACCTGTACGTCTTTGGAGTGTGGGAGGAAACCGAAGATCTTGGAGAAAACCCAAACGGTCACGGGGAGAATGTACAAACTTCGTACATAGAGCAGCCCTAGTCGGGATTGAACCCGGGACTCCAACGCTGCAAGCGCTATAGGGCAGCAACTCTACCGCTGCGCCACCGTGCGGGCCCCTGTACTGTACTGTATATTTCTATATTCTATAACCAAAATGGGAGCACCCATCTATTAATGCAACCACAATTAACTTCCTCTTCATACTGACAAAGTATTTGTGAATCACCCAGGCATATCTGGGACACAGATGTTTGCCATTTACTGCTCCAGGCCTATCTCATAAATAGAGCCAGGATGTTTAGGCACTAAAAAACTCAGAAATAGGCAGGCAAAAAGGCATAATAAAATTACAAAAAAGGCACGAAAAGGCATTTTACTTCGGAGTCACGTGAGTGACTACGTTAAGAACCCTGCCAGGACGCATGCGTGTCATATCACTACACGCATTGCAACGAGTCACAGCAGCGGGAACGACATTCTACTTAGCGGCAAAATTTGAAAGCCGGGAACAGCAGGTAAGGAGACTCTGCGTTCCTTCCACTTACCTTACAGGTGGTGACATGGACCAGATCCACGAAGGCTGCGGGAAAGCTGGCGGGGGAGAACCGCGGAGTTGCGGGCAGCCGGCAGCAGCAGCCAACGGCACGCCAATCTCCCGTAATGGGAACAGCTGTGCCCGACTTTGCTCCCCCACCGGCCCCGGCCAGGCGGTAGAGCAAAGCAAAAAACTAACAGAGTCGTTGACTCCGATGAGTCCGACTCTGAATAAGCCGCGAGCGGCCAGTGCCCGTGAGCATTGGGGCCGGTTGGAGCGGCTGCAGGAACTGGAGCAGCCACGAGCGGCCAGTGCCTGTGAGCATTGTGGCCGGGTAGAGCGGCTTCAGGAGCTGCCGCGAGCGGCCAGTGCCCGTGAGCATTGGAGTCGATTGGAGCGGCTTGAAGAACAGGAGCAGCCGCGAGTGGCCAGTGCCCGAAAGCATTGGAGCCAGTTGGAGCGGCTGTTGGAGTAAATACTCCAAAGTGGCAGGCTCCGGGAGATGGAGACTAGTCACAGTGGGCAGCTAGTAAGTCCTACAGCAGTACCTCTTGTAGGGCTGCACAGTGTTTCTCCCTCATCCAAGGGGAGTACAGGGGGTTAATTCTGGGCTGACCCTAAAGAGGGGTGCAGAACATACTCCTAGTGCATATGGGGTGCAAGAAAACCTATTGGATATGGTGTCCCAGTTTATTCAACCCGACCAAACTGGCCAAAACCTGGAACCTAAAATAGCTGCAAGTATCGACTACTTGTCATTCAACCAGCTATAAGGACAGGCATTATTGGACACCACAGCAAGACACTTACCACCAGGGAACTGCAAAACACTGAATGTTCCCAGTGTCAACCAGTGTATTTGAAAACATGTCGGAGCCTCAATCAGAGCCAGGGACTTGAAACTACAGAAAGTTCTGAAAGTCCTAACAGCAGGAATTACGGTTTTTGCCCGCACAATAAACGAAAAAGACATGACACTAGATCACCCGAGTGCACTGGCTTTATTTTGCAACTACCAATACGAGTAAACAGCATTAGGAAGAAGTGCCATCCAACCGGCTTTAGACCCTAATTTGCAGGCCTATGCAAACCTGGAACCTCCAAACCACCAATATTACTATTTGGAGGCAACTTATCAAAACAGGTAAAAGAACTTGATGAAGAGGGTAAAACCCTGGGGCTCATTAAAGCAACGTCTAAAAAAAACTACTTCGGCTGGAAACAGCACCCCTACGCACCACCAGTCGGCCAAGACAAACTGGTGAAAGCTCAAAGGCCAGGAACACTCAACATCGGTCTTTTTTTAGGCCATGGCCCAGACTGGCCTTCCTGGGGAATGCGCTAACCCTCAACACCGACCCAACTACAGATCCAGACACCGGCGCCTCAACGTCCACGGAGGATGCCGAAAAAGTAACAAACCTACCAATAGTAACCATGGAGGTAGGTGGGTCCTGGTTCCTTACGAGGTCGGTGGGAGATTACAATTCTATCTGGATGCATGGAATAAATTAAACTACCGACACTTATATTTTCAGAAGTATAGGGTTATACCATAGAATTCATACAAAAACATAATCCTCCAGATCAGCATGTACTGAACCGAATGTTCGTGCTTACAGGCAAAGAAAAATCAAAAGCGCATGCTGAACTACAGTGGCCATATAAAAAAGGAGTAATGCAGGAAACCCAACACGAATCACAGGAATTCGAGTTCAAAATCTTTATCATAAACAAGATGGTGGTTGCCGCATCATCATAGATTTGGCTAATTTGAATACTTTCGTACTATATATTCATTACTAGATGGAAACCTTTGTTACTGCTAAGCAATTGATTTCCTAAGGTTACTACATGACAAGCATCGATTTAAAAGATGCTTACTATACAGTACCCATTAGAGGTGACCACAGATGTTATTTAACACAATGGATCATCTGGGGTACACCCTTAACTCAGTTCACATGTCAGTGACTTTGCCGAAAGAAAAGGTTACAGCCTTAATGGAGGCTTGCAGTAAATTCATTGACATCACAAAACCATCCATCAGACTGGTAGCAAGAATAATTGGCATAATAGTGGCTGCGTTTCCAGCCACACAAATCGGACCTTTACATTATCAAAAATTACAGAGGGCTAAAATACGAGCACTCAAAAATTATGGTGGTCATTTTGACAGACCAATGAAGCTACTAACAGAGACCATAATGGAACTAAAATGGGGGAAAGATAACATTAGGATAACATAACACTGAATGGATGTTGGATAAAAATGTATTTGCTGAAATTACAGCACGGTATGGAACACCAGATATCGACCTATTCGCATCCAGGCTCACACCAGTTATCGAATTATGTTCATGGGAACCGGAACCGGGGGCAGCGGCAACAGATGCATTTTCGCTGCGTTGGGGGATATTGTTTATTCATGCATTCCCTCCTTTCTGCCTCATCAGTCGGGTATTAAGGAAAATACAGCAAGTCTGGTATTTTCATAATACCCGATTGGCCTACTCAACCATGGGTCCCGGTGATACGCAACATGGTATTAGAACCATGCATCACCATCCATCATAGACTTAATTTACTGGTTCATCCCGCAACAAGGGGAGGTTACCCATGTCATAATTATATAAACCTATTAATTTGTAGAGTTTGAAAGCACCTCTACTACACCTGGGACTGACGGACCGAACAGTGGATATTATTTCAGCGGCCCACAGACAGTCCACCAAAAAACAGTACTTGGTGTACATCAAGAAATGCGAAAAGTACTGTCACAACAATAACATCACCCACAGATCTATGAACATCCCGTCTGTTCTGGAATTCCTGGCAAGCCTCCATTACGATGAGAGGCTCAGTCATAGTGCCATCAACTGCGCCAGAAGTGCTCTGTCGACATACCTGTGGCAAGGAACAGAGCGGCATTCTGTTGGGACACACCCTGGTAACCAAACTCATGAGGGGCATTTTTAATGTTAATCCCCCAAGAACCAGGTACTCCCAAATATGGGATGTGAGCATTGTACTGACCATGTTAAGAAACTGGTCTCCAGTTACAGCTCTGTCCCTACAGAAACTGACTATGAAAACAGTCATGCTGAAGGCCTTGGTCACGGCACAAAGGGTCCAGTCGCTACAGAAACTAAGACTGGACAACATGACTATTTCATCTGGAAATTTAACTTTTCACATCAATGAATTAGTCAAACAGAACAGACAGGGGTCAGCAGGCCTAAAAACAGAATTCAGGGCCTACCCGACAGATGATCGTCTCTGTATTGCAACACACTTACTATTATATATGGAGTATACTAAGATCATCAGAGGCCTTAATATATATATGTATAATAATATATTTATCGTTGGGTTTTCAATATCGGATTGATGTCTAACGATGTTAACACTATTCTTCCCATAATCAAGGCAGATGTGATGCATGGACTCGTTTCCACGGCATGAAATCACAGAGGTTTAAAATCTTCACGTAGTCACTCACGTGACTCCGAAGTAAAATAGTAAGATTAAACGAGAACTTACCAGTTTGAAGTTTGATCGTTATTTTATGAGGAGTAACGTTGAGGGATTACGTGCCCTCCGCTCCCACCCTTGATCATATACTCAATGGTATCTCTTCTCTAATCTTACTATGTTTAGTCATTACAGTTATCTGTGATTTCACACCGCTGCTTTGAAGAATGACACGCATGCGTCCTGGCGGGGTTCTTCACGTAATCCCTCAACGTTACTCCTCATAAAATAACGATCAAACAATCTTACTTGGATAACCTGAAATTAAAGCATATAATTAGTTAGTTACCCAATTGGAGCTAATTTCAAACTTCAATTACTAGATCTAAACATCTATCCATTTCTTAATAAATGATTAACATTTTTAAATAGCCTAAGTGTCCAAATAATATTCACAAATAATTCACAATAAAAACATGATTTTTAAATCTCATTTACATCAATTTATAGGCCAAATGGAAGGAATTTAGTGTTTAATTAAAGTCAATTTTAAATCGGCTTTCTAGTGGGATCCTGTGAACGCGCTGGTTTAGAACGTTCACATTGCGCTGGATTTGTGCCCTCAAATGCCCAGAAAAATACTGCGGGATATAAAGAGCCCAAAATGAACTACTCGCTATAGAAAACTTTATATACAGGGTTCTTAAGAAGCCCCTTTTAATGTAAAAATAAGGTACATACCTTTAATTGTTTGCTTTATAAAACCCTGGGGCTGCGAGAGGTCGCGGGTTTAGAGAGTGATTTTTAAACTACTATAACTATTATACAAGGCCATAAAAACTAATAATACCTTTTGCGACGGGGTCTTTCAGCGATTTTTCGTTAATGATTTACTAGGCTGAACATTTTCGATTGCAACAGCCTAGTAAAAATCGCGTTTTAAACCCGCCCCCTCTAAACAGCGCCAAAATCACACACACGGCCTGGGGCAGATTCTCAATGACGATTCAGGTAGGTTTTGTAACATACCTATAATCATATAACAATTACAGCACGGAAACAGGCCATCTCGGCCCTACAAGTCCATGCCGAACAAATTTTTTTCCCCCTTAGTCCCACCTGCCTGCACTCGTACCATAACCCTCCATTCCCTTCTCATCCATATGCCTATCCAATTTATTTTTAAATGATACCAATGAACCTGCCTCCACCACTTCCACTGGGAGCTCATTCCACACCGCCACCACTCTCTGCGTAAAGAAGTTCCCCTCATATTACCCCTAAACTTCTGTCCCTAGGCTAAGGCCTACACATTCTCCTAGTTGCTAACTATTTTAACTCCTCTTCCCATTCCCAAACTGAACTTTCTGCCCTGGGTCTCCTCCATTGCCATAGTGAGGCCACGTGCAAACTGTAGTGATCAGCCATGATCATATTGAATGGCGGTGCAGGCTCGAAGGGCTGAATGGTCTACTCCTGCACCTATTTTCTATGTTTCTATAACCTCACACTGGGGTAACTTAAAATCCAATGGTATGAACAATAAAAATTCGCCAGTTTTGGTTAACTAACCCTCCCCCTAGCCCTTCTTACCCCAATGCCCCACCTCTTTCTTTCCCCCCCACCCCCATTTTACACTGTGCCCCACCATGACTTGCACCTCTTTCTCCTCTCCCCTTCCCACCTACATTCCTTCCTCTACATACACAGTTCGCAACTCTTCAATCCTTTTGTCTCACACCCTCTGTATTTTACATCTGTGGCCTTTGTTCATCATCTGCCATTCAACCACTTTCACTTGTATAACTCTTCCAGCTTTCACCCAGGGCCGGATTTAGATGAAGAGAGGCCCTAAGCTGTTCCACTTGTGAGGCCCCCTCCACATTGGTTTTCAGCACTGGTGGCGAGGCAGTGACCGGACAGCCATGGTGGCCAAATCTCCCACAATTCAAAGCGAGGGAGAAAGTGCCCAGCGCTGACCAGTTGCCGTTGCAGTGCGCATGCGCAGGGCGGCCGATAATGTGCTGGCCGTGGTTGTGCGCATGTGCAGGGGGGGAGGGACGTGCAGGCCGCAGCAACGCGCATGTGCAAGGCGGCCGGCCGTGCCGGCGGATGAGGAGCGAGCGGAGCCCGGCGGCCCGGACACGGATAGCGGGGGGAGTTGGAGAGGGAGAGATAGAGAGGGGGGCCCGCCCAGTGTTGAACGGTAGGTGTCCTGCCTTGGCCGGAGGCCCCCCTAGACCTCGAGGCCCTAAGCTTAAGCTTGTCTAGTTTATAGGTAAATCCGGCCCTGCTTTCACCCCCTCCTCCAAACTCCCTGACCCACCATGTTCTCCAGAGATGATGCCTGATCCACTGAGTTACTCCAGAAATTTGTGTCTTCTTTGTATCTCAACTATTATATGAGTTAAAAGCTGAAGTCTCTTCCATCTTGCATTACACTGACAGTTATGAATGAATTAGCTCTGTAAATTGTCTCGAGGATGTCGGATCGAACTAGCATACGGGTGATCGTTGGTCAGCGTGGACTCATGGACCAAAGGGCCTGTTTTCACGCTGTATCTCTGAACTAAACTAAACCAAACCAAACTGCCACGTGACCTTTCCATGCTTCGATAGACACAAAATGCTGGTGTACCTCGGGCAACAGGTAGCATCTCTGGTGTGAAGGAATGGGTGATGTTTCGGGTGAGGTTCCTCAGTCTGAAGAAGGGTCTCAACCCGAAAGGTCACCCATACCTTCTCTCTCTCCACATGCTGCCTGTCCCGCTGAGTTACTCCAGCATTTTAAGTCTATCTTCGGTGTAAACCAGCATCTACATTTCCTTCCTACACTTTCCATCCTTAGGCCCACTTTTCTTTTAGATTTTTTTTTCCAATGCTCTCGGCCTCTTTCCTTTCCATTTTCAAAATGATGTTTTTTTTTACTTTTATTTTACGCATTCTTTTGATTACTTCACCTCATTCTCCCATCCGTGGACAGCAGCCTTCACCTTTAATTTAGCCTCAAAGTTAAGGGCGCTACTGCGAATGACCCATGTTTCTGGGTTTTTTTCAGGGTCAAACTGATTACTGTGAGATGTCTACAAAACTAGACAGCTCCTTTATTAAATGTTGGCTGCAGGAAACCTATTCATGTATTTCCTGGATGGCATCACTTTGTGCTTGGCTGAACGACTACAAGAAGAATAGATGACTGGAGAAGAACAGTAATTTTACTCAGCCTGGGGATTCTTCTGAATTAACTCCACCTGCTTCAATGATTCATTTTCAGTGAAATGTTCTTAAGGCATCATTTGTGAAACTCTATGTGGTAGCCAATGTAGCTGGACAGTATCTCTTACTGTTGTGTGGCCATGCTTGGTAAGTAATCACAGAGCTCCAAAATTGTCTGAGTGTTCGGCAGCAGGCAGTGTTCAATAGATTGAAAGTACATCCTGCGTGACTTCAGTCCCCTTTGGCCACAAGGTAAAAGCCAGCATGAAGAGATCTGTAGAAAACAAGGTGGTGCTTAATGGTGGCAGTAACAGAAAAGGCATATTTTACCTTAGTCAGAAAACTCAGAAACAATAAAACATTCCATGGGCACAGTCGTACTGGAACCTTCCCATATATGGTGCAAATGTCACTATGTCAGGGTGAACAAAGTTGCTTTTGCCTCTCTACCATATTCTCAGGACATCTCAAACTGCTCCAATTATAAAATGTTGTTACATTAGACAGTCCTATCTCCAATGAGTCCACCAAAAGTTCCACTGAGCACAGTAGGGTAGATGCACAGAGCCTCTTGCCCAGAGTAGGTGATTTGAGGACCAGAGGACAAACGTTTAAGGTGAACGGGAAAAGATTTAATGGGAATCCGAGGGGTAGCTATTTCACACAAAGTGTGGTGGTGGTATGGAACAAGCTGCCAGAGGAAGGAGTTAAGGCAGGGACTATCCCAACATTTAAGAAACAGACAGGTACATGGATAGGACAGGCTTGGAGGAATGTGGGCCAAATGTGGGCAGGTGGAACTAGTGTACCTGGGACATGTTGGCCGGTGTGGGCAAGTTGGGTCGAAGGGCCGGTTTCCACTCTGTATCATTCTATGACTCTATAGCAGCAGTATTAGTTATGATATAATGATATCATTTAATTGCCACACAACCAAGGTCGGTGGAATTTGGGTTGCCAGCAGCGGTACAGTAATAAAGAACACACAACCACAATAAAAATTTTACACAAACATCCACCACAGCATTCATCACTGTGGTGGAAGGCACAGAACTTGGCCAGTCCTCCTCCATTTTCCCCCGTGGTCGGGACCTCCACCCTCCACAGCCGTTGCTGCGGGCGTCCAGATGGTAAGGGACAAAGTCAAAGTCAAGGTGAGTCCAGGATCGGCTCTTCCCAACCAGAGACCGCGGCTTCAGGCTGGTGTAGGCCGCAGGTCGGCAGTCAAAGTTTTAAAGTACCTGCCGTGCCGCAGCCGGAAGCACCGCAGTCTGCAGGGCCGGCGGTCGAAGCTCCCCTCCAGGGGAGATGGTAAGTCCATACCCCGCCCGCGGTAGAAGATGGCCGCGGGCCAGCGGTGGAAGCTTCTTCTTCCCCCCGGGTCCTCCACGAGGGATCCCGGGCTGTAGACGCCGCACCAGCTGGAGTTCTGCAGACCGCTGCTTCAGGCTGCCGGCTGCCGCGGGCCAGCGTAACGGAGCACTCCCCTCCGGCGAGCCCCAGCGAGGTCTCACCTGCTCCGCGCCGAGAGTCCACACACTGCGCCCCGCCGCTGAAGCTCCGGGCACGTCTCCGGGAAAGGCCGCCCGATGTTCGATGTTAGGCCACGGGGGAGGCGACCTGAAAAAAAGTCGCCTCTCCCATGGAGGAGGCGGCCAAAAACGGTTTTCCCCCCCCCCCCCCCCCCCCCCCCCCCCCCCACCACCCCCCACACGTAACACACAAAGAACATTAAAAACAGACTTTTAAAACATACTAAAAAAATTTAAAAAGTTGGAAAAAAAACGGTCACGCTGCCGACAAGCTGCTGCCATTGCAGCGCCCCCTACATGATGACAGTTAAGCATTGACTAGGAAACCTGGAGCACTCTCTTATGTGTTGTGGGCTTACACTGAATAATTAATTAGGGTTAGCTCCTGAAGCAAACGTAGGAACACTGATGTCAAACCGGAAATGTTATCTCTTTGCTGAGTTCTATTCTCATCCTGCAAATTGAGTCATAAAGTCGTACAGCATGGAAACAGGCCTTTCTGCCAACTTCTCCATGACAACCAAGATGCTCATCTAAGCTAGTCCTATTTGCCTGCATTTGGCTCATATTACTCTAAACTTTTCCAATCCATGTACCTGTCCAAATATCTTTTAAATGTTCTTATTATACCTGCCTCCTCTGGCAGTTGTGTTCCATATACCTGCCACCTCAGCTAATCTGGATGGGTTTCCTGGTCACATCATAAGATCATAATATCATAAGTAATAGGAGCAGAATTAGACGATTCGGCCCATCAAGTCTACTCTGCCATTCAATCACGGCTGGTCTATCTCTCCTTCCTAACCCCATTCTCCTCTCTTCTCCCCATATCCTCTGACACCTGTACTAATCAAGAGAACCAATCTATCTCCATCTTAAATATATCCACTGACATTGCTTCCACAATATCAGGACCTGTGCCATTGACAGGCAGAGGTATTAACAAACATCTTTAACTCTCACTACTCCATTCTGAGGTCCCCACCAGCATCAAGAAGACCACAATCATCCCAGTGCCAAAGAAAAGTAAGGTAGCATGCCTTAACGACCAGTGGTATTATGAAGCTCTTCAAGTCAAGTCAAGTCAAGAGAGTTCAAGTCAAGAGAGTTTATTGTCATGTGTCCCAGATAGGACAATGAAATTCTTGCTTGCTGCAGCACAACAGAATAATGTAAGCAAAAATACAGAACAGTTCAGTTCAATATACACATAAATAAGCAGATAAAGTGCAATAGGCTATTACAGTTCTGTTTGTTGGCGAGTTTAATTGCCTTGAAGTTTTTAAGAAGGAACTGCAGATGCTGGAAAATCGAAGGTACACAAAAAAGCTGGAGAAACTCAGTGGGTGCAGCAGCATCTATGGTGCGAAGGAAATAGGCAACTTTTCGGGCCGAAATCCTTCTTCAAACTGAAGAGCGGTTTTGGCCCGAGTTTAATAGCCTGATGGCTGTGAGGAAGTAGCTGTTGCTGAACCTGGATGTAACAGATTTCAGGCTCCTGTACTTTCTAGGATTTAGATTTATAGACCACTGGGATCTCTTCTGGGTTAGGGGTGACCTGTACAAAAGGGACGGGTTACACCTTAACTGGAGGGGGATTGACATTCTGGCAGGCAGGTTTGCTCGGGCTACACGTGTGGGTTTAAACTAAATAGTGGGGGGGAGGGATTGACAAATTGGGAGTATAAAGATGGAGTTGAGGGACTAACTGTACAGAACGTTTTACCTTCTATTATTTATTATGTAAAATAATATGTGTGTTATGATTGTGTTTATAATTTGTTTGGTTGTTTTGTTGTTCCGCGAGCATTGCCACTTTCATTTCACTGCACATCTCGTATGTGTATGTGACAAATAAACTTGACTTGACTTGACTTGACTTGATGAAAGTAAGCATACAGGTACAGTAGGCAGTGAACAAAGCGAATGGCATGATGGCTTTTATAACAAGAGGAATCGAATATTGGAGCAAAGAGGTCATTCTGCAGTTGTACAGAGCCCTAGTGAGATCACACTTGGAGTATTGTGTACAGTTTTGGTCCCCTAATTTGAGGAAGGACATTCTTGCTATTGAGGGGGTGCAGCATAGGTTTACAAGGTTAGTTCACGGGATGGCGGGACTTGTACACTCTGCAGTTTAGAAGGATGAGAGGATATCTTATTGAAACTTATAAGATTGTTAAGGGTTTGGACACGCTAGAGGCAGGAAACATGTTCCCGATGTTGGGGGAGTCCAGAACCAGGGGCCACAGTTTAAGAATAAGGAGTAAGCCATTTAGAACGGAGACGAATAAACACTTTTTCTCACAGAGAGTGGTGAGTCTGTGTAATTCTCTGCCTCAGAGGGTGGTGGAGGCGGGTTCTCTGGATGCTTTCAAGAGAGAGCTGGATAGGGCTCTTAAAAATAGCGGTCATGGGATATGGGGAGAAGGCAGGAACGGGGTACTGATTGGGGATGATCAGCCATGATCACATTGAATGGCGGTGCTGGCTCGAAGGGCCGAATGGCCTATTCCTGCACATATTATCTATTGTCTATTGACTGTGAATGAGGAAGTCGAGTATCTAATTGCAGGGGGATCATTGGCGTCTCCCTACCCTCGGTACAAGAACTGTTCTAGAGCCGCTGTCTGAAAAAAGCTCAGTGAATTGCTAAGGACAAACTGCACCCTCTCCACATACACCTGGATCTCCTGCCATCAGGCAAGAGATATCGAAGCATCAAAGCCCGGACTACAAGACTGCTAAACAGCTTCCTGCCACAGGCTGTGAGGCTGCTAAACAGTCACTCTGTACTCACAGTCACCTGATTCTGCGGCTGGCACGGACACTTTAATAACTGGCACTGGCCACTCTAATCAGCTACCCCGGACATTTTTATGATTGGTTTATTGTATTTTAACGTTGTGTTTTACTTGCTTTTAACTATTTATTTATACTGTTCCATCAGGGACTGGATTGTTTTTAGTGTTATTATGTGTGAAACTTTTTTAATTTCATGTGCGATGCTCCGCTATTCCCTGGGAAACGTCTTTTCATTTTGCACTGTACAACTGTTGCTTGCAAGATGACAATAAAGGTTGATTGATTGGATTGATTGATTGATGCGCAGAGATTCAGATCAGATAGTTTGGTAACCAGCTTGGAGTGGATGATTGTATTCAATGCCGAGCTGTATTCAATGAATAACAGTCTGACATATGAGTGTTTGTTGTCCAAGTGGTCCAGAGCGGAGTGAAGAGCCAGTGAGATCGCATCCACCGTTGATCTGTTATGGCGGTAAGCGAACTGCAGTGGGTCGAGGTTCCTGTCAAGGTAGGCGTTGATATGTGCTATAATCAACCTCTCAAAGCACTTCATCGCCACAGGCGTTAGTGCCACTGGTCGATACTCATTGAGGCACGACACCTTGCTCTTCTTGGGTATTATCGATTGTTGATTGCACACCGGTATCATGAGATTGGTGATGCCACACATTAACTCCAGCCTCTCTGTCAGCCTTGATCCACTGTATTTTGCTTAGTGACACAACAGATGTCTTGTACTAGGCCCTAAACTCAACTCTGGAATGCCTGGACACCTATTTTAAACTTCCTATTTATTGCCTACATCTCTGTCTTCAGCATCATAATCAAAAAAATAATTTGTTCGGCACGGACGTAGGGCCGAGATGGCCTGTTTCCGTGCTGTAATTGTTATATGGTTATATGGTTAATCCCATCCAAACTCATCTCCAAACTCATGGACCTCAGATTTCAGCACCACCTTCTCTCATCGGACCCTTGACTTTCTGACCACAGACCACAATCAGTGAAGATAGGTGACAACACCTTCTCCATGATATTTATGATCACTGATACCCCACAAAGATGCATTCTCATTCCCCAACTATACTCCCCATACACTCATGAATGTACAACTAAATTCGACTCCAACTCCATTCACAGTTTAAGGATAAGGGGGAAATCTTTTAGGACTGAGAACGGAGGTTTTTGTCAGTCTCCCTACCTGCTTCCACTACCTGCAATCTCCGGCAACCACCTGCAACCTCCGGGAACCGCACGGAAACCTTGGGTGGGGCGCAAAGTCTCCAGAGGTTTCCGTTCAGGTTTCCTAAGTGGGACAGGGGCATTGCTGCAATGCTGAGAACTATATTCTGCAATCTGTATCTTCCCCTTTGCTCTACCTATTAAACTTGAGGTTAACGTGATTGTGTTTATGCATGGTATATATGATTTAGTTATATAGCATTAAAAACAAAGCTTTTCACTGCACCTCAGAATATATGACAATAATAAATCTAAACCTAATCCTCCGAGTGAAATATTTGCCCCTCTTGTTCCTTTATAATCTTGCTCTCTCACCTTAAGCCTCTATCCTCTGGTTCATTCTTTTACGTACCTTTGGTCACAAAATGCTGTGTGTTCACTGGCAAGGTGAAAGATACACATTTATACCAAAGAATCTGACCAAAAGATCACAGAACTCAACTGATGAATTATAACAATCTCATGATCCCTGCAAACAATGTCACAGCTATTCTGTGCCATGTTGCCGATATAATTCTTCTTTAGAAAAATTTGAAACACTAATGCCCCTGTCCCACTTAGGAAACTTGAACGGAAACCTCTGGAGACTTTGCGCCCCACCCAAGGTTTCCGTGCGGTTCCCGGAGGTTGCAGGTGGTTGCCGGAGTTTGCAGGTAGTGGAAGCAGGTAGGGAGACTGACAAAAACCTCCGGGAACCGCACGGAAACCTTGGGTGGGGCGCAAAGTCTTCAGAAGTTTCCGTTCAGGTTTCCTAAGTGGGACAGGGGCATAACCAAATCAGCATCCACTTTTGCCAATTCCCAGCTTCTAGATGCCGATCAAGGCCTTAGAACTAAGAGGATCCCCTTCCAATATACGGCTTTGAATTTACAAATTTTACTTCGGAGTCACGTGAGTGACTACGTGAAGAACCCACCCAGCGTGCAGGCGCGGCATTACGTCAGCAGTGCAACAGCGGCAGCAGCTGGAGCCAGGCTCTCCAGCTGCAGCATAAAGACGAGACCTCAGGTAAGTGCCTTTTTTGTTACAGAGTCGCGCTAGAGAGAATAATGGCCTCTCGCAAGCGACCAGCCAGGAGGACTGCCTGCCCTACTCCACCCGAGGACGGGTCCATAGCGGGACGGCAGCCTCTCGCAGCGGAGGAGCTTTTTCAACGCTCCCGCTCACCCGACACCGAGCCGCCCCCAGTGCTGCAGATTTCAACGCCCCGCACAGGGAGGAAGGCGACACATAAAACCGACCGGCCAGTGTCCTCCGATGAAACGGAGGAACGGGAACACTCTCCCCCACCGAAAAGGGGAGACGCTCGGATCAGCTGCATGAGGCAGCTCCTCGAGCGCATGATAAACGAGGAGATGCGGCATCTCCCAGGAGGACGGGCTTTGGCCTCCTCCTCTCCACACCCTTCTGTACCCTCTATGTTCGAGGGCAGTAAGGGAGGCCAGGACTGGGCTGGCCTATCCCAAGGGCAGGCGGAGGATATCGTCAGCATGCCGGGCGTGCCGGAAGAAGAGCTACTGGGTGTAGTGGGCCGATATGCGGCACCACCAACAACTGGGATGGTGTTGCCACCCAGAATGGCGGCAACTATAAACAGGCTGTCCAACAACCCGCTGCAGGACAAGGCTGTCCAGCAGGCCCTTGACAACTACATCGCGCCAGAAAATTGCGAGGCGCTGAGGGTCAAGACGGTCAATGGGCAGATCTGGAACCAGCTGGGGCAGCAAATAAGGGCTCAGGAGGTCAAAATGCAGCGAGTCCTGAAGCTCCACTCAGCAGCCGTCACCGCCTTTGCTCGGTCGGTCCCGTTGGGGATGAAGACCTGACCATACCCCAGCAGGATGCCCTCGCACTGATGTGCAGCACCACGTATGAGCTAAAAAAACCTACGGCGGGACAACATCAGGCCTGCCCTCAACCCAACATATGCCGGCCTCTGTAAAGCTCCAGCGCCTGAACGACAGGCGCTGCTATTGGTGCGGATCTGGCCAAAAGGCTCAAGGAGTTGGAAGAGGCGGCAAACCAGTAGGCCATCATGAGGGCAGGGGGACCGAGCCAGGACCGAGGCAGGGAAGAAACCCAGTTGGCCGCACGCCTCGGCAGCCACCAGCAGATACCGAGCTGGTGAAAGCCTGGTGACCACCTCCCACTACCCCCAGTGCTCTTTTTTAGAGCGGGGCCCAGGGCGGAGCCGTGGGAAGATGCGCCGCCCCACCGCAGCACCAACACGGACAACCTTGGGCCAGACCCACCGAAAACGACCCCACAAGTGAACATGGAGGTAGGTGGGTCTGGTTCCTGTCAACATACACAGACAAAGGGTGTAGTATTAACAGGGGGACGTTTGAGGTTCTTCAAGCATGTTTGGTGCTCCCTTACTAACAATAAGTTTATACTCAACAGTATTAGTGGATACAAAATTGAGTTCAAACCAGGCGTAGAACCGCCAGTTCAGCACATGCCCCAAAGGGTGTTCCTTCCCTCGGCAGTTGAGAAGGTAGAAGGACAAGCTGAACTTGATCGGCTCGTGGCTAAAGGAATTATAGAAATGAGCACACACGAGAAGCAAGAATTTGTATCAAATATTTTTCTCAAAACCAAAAAAGATGGTGGATGTCGCATTATTATTGATCTGACATCACTCAATCAGTCTGTTGAGTATCAACATTTCAAAATGGAGACATTTGTCACTGCCAGACAACTGATCTCCAAGGGATACTACATGGCAAGCATAGATATCAAAGATGCTTACTATTTGGTACCCATTCATAAAGATTACTTTAAATATCTGAAGTTTATCTGGAGGGGCCAGCTATGGCAGTACCGAGCTTTGCCCAATGGTTTAACGACAGCTCCCTGACTATTTACGAAAATTCTTAAAGTGGCCATGAAGAAATTGAGAGAACTAAAACATTTAGTAGTGGCCTATCTGGACGATGTTCTCATATTAGGAAGAACACGGGAACAAGCTGTCGCAGGAGTGTTAGCCACTAAACAACTCCTTGAAACTTTGGGTTTTATCCTTCACCCAGATAAATCAATATTGGAGCCTACTACTAACATGGATTACTTAGGCTTCACTATTGACACGATTCACATGACTGTCACTCTGCCCAGAAACAAAACAGTTTCACTCATTGAAGCTTGTAGCCATTTAATTGCTACACCGTAACCTAGAATACGGCATGTAGCCAGAGTTATTGGCTCTATAGTAGCAGCATTTCCGGCTGCCCAACATGGGCCCTTGCATTATCAAAATCTACAAAGAGCAAGGACTCATGCATTACGCCTTCATAGGGGGCATTATGATCGCAAAATGGATTTACCCGCTGAAGCCAAATCAGAACTTCAGTGGTGGGTTGACAATATTTGGCACAGTCACAGTCCTATCGCCGTAACCAATCCTAACATAACCATTGCAACGGATGCCAGTGCTTTAGGCTGGGGAGCTACTAACTCCATAGACAGCACAGGTGGCAGATGGACTAACTCAGAGGCATCGCTACTACAATCACTGGGCATTAACTTTTTGGAAATGCTCGCCGCCTTTTATGGGCTAAAAGCATATGCATCTGATATGCGGCACGTGCATGTTAGAATTATGATCGACAACACTACGGCAGTATCTTATATCCAGCACAGGGGTGGCATTAAATCAGTATCATGCGACAAATTAACTGCTATAATCTGGCAATGGTGTGTCGAGAGACATATTTGGCTATCAGCTGCCTATTTACCCAGGCAAGCTAAATTTAGTGGCGGACACCAGGTCACTAAAATTCAACGAAAACATCGAATGGATGTTGGACCCATAAATTATTTGCTAAAATTGTCAAGCAATATGGTACGCCAGATATAGATTTGTTTGCGTCTAGGTTAAATTACCAACTACCCATGTATGTAGTTTGTGCACCAGACCCAGAGGCAGCAGCGGTAGATGCCTTCACGCTGGATTGGGGAAATTTCTTTTTCTATGCTTTCCCTCCCTTCTGCCTCATCAGTCGGGTACTCTCCAGAAAATTCAGGCAGACTCAGCCTCTGGCATTCTGGTCGTGCCCGACTGGCCTACCCAACCATGGTTCCCAATGTTCCACGACATGGTGGTAGAGACACCAATGGTCCTTCAACACCACCCCCAATTATTGACTCACCCGGTAACTGGCATTAGCCATCCATGCCACCAAAAATTGAAACTCCTGGTTTCCAGATTTTGAACAGGCCTTACCGGGGATTGGGGTTATCAGACAGAACAATCACCACCATGTCGGCATCCCTGCGAGTTTCCACCAAGAAACAGTACCTGACCTTCATCAGGAAATGGGAACAGTACTGTCTGGACGCAGGGACATCCTACAAGATGGCTTCGATCTCGGATGTGCTGGAGTTCCTGGCCCACCTGCACCATGATCTCAAGATGAGCTACAGTGCCATCAATACGGCTCGGAGCGCACTGTCCGCATACCTCATGCCGATAGAACAGCATAGTGTGGGATCCCACCCTCTGGTCATCAGACTCCTTAAGGGGATCTTTAATACCAAACCCCCTACACCTAGATACACTCACATGTGGGATGTGAGTGTAGTTCTGACACACCTTCGAGGTTGGCCTCCGGTGGGATCCCTGAGCCTGGAACAGGCCACTTATAAAACCCTCATGCTCATGGCGCTTGTCTCAGCTCAAAGGGTTCAGTCGCTCCATCAGCTAAATCTGAACTACATGGTGACCACCCCAGATACCATTACTTTCACCATGCCGGGGTTGGTAAAACAAAGTAGACCAGGTACATCAAACTCCCCGTTGATCTTCCGGGCTTACCCTCCAGAACCTAGGCTGTGTGTGGTGACCCACCTCCATCATTATCTAGACACAACCCAAACGCTTAGAGGGAGAGAGAAAGCCTTATGGGTTAGCCACAGAAAGCCTTTTGGACGGGTAACCAGCCAAACATTATCCAGATGGTTGAAACAGGTCCTCAGCATGGCAGGGATTAACACAAATGTTTTTAAATCCCATTCAACCAGGGCAGCGTCCACCTCAGCGGCGGATAGGATGCAGGTTCCCCTAGACCACATCCTCAGAGCAGCGGGATGGTCAAGGGAATCGACATTCCAACGATTTTACAAGAAACCGCTGATGGAACAGGACGTCTTTGCGGATACCATTTTAAAAACCGCAAAGTTATGATTTAAAGCCCATGGGAGCTATTTTTTGTTATAGTTAATAAACATTTCTTTTATAACTAAACAAACTTGTTGGTCTCTAGCTACCACTTCCTCCCTCGATGATCTTTCGGCAGTGAGTGATATAACTGTTACACGGTTTGAAATCACAGACCTTTGAAGTCTTCACGTAGTCACTCACATGACTCCGAAGTAAAATAGTAAGATTAAACGAGTACTTACCAGTACGAAGTTTGATCTGTATTTTATGAGGAGTTACGATGAGGGATTACGTGCCCTCCGCTCCCACCCTCATTATATAGATCAAATTCGGACTAATGTCTCGTTGGTCTTTACTATCTTTACTTCAACTAGTGTCTATCTGTGATTCCACACCGCTGCTTGGAAGTATGCCGCGCCTGCGCGCTGGGTGGGTTCTTCACGTAATCCCTCATCGTAACTCCTCATAAAATACAGATCAAACTTCGTACTGGTAAGTACTCGTTTAATCTTACTATTATTTGTGTTTTTACATAGCAGACTACTTTTGCAGATGCTGAGTATCTTTGAAGGTCAAAAGTTTAAATTAGAACAAGGAATGTTTCTGCTCTGCAGGAATGTTTCCTGGCAACAGAGGCAATTTTTGACACTTGTTGCTCCAATCAAGAGGAAGGTTTATTAAATCTTAGATCAGTGGCAGAGAATTGGTGCACTCAGAAATAGACAATAAAAGACAATAGACAATAGGTGCAGGAGTAGGCCATTTGGCCCTTCGAGTTAGCACCGCCATTCAATGTGATCATGGCTGATCATCCCCAATCAGTACCCCGTTCCTGCCTTCTCCCCATATCCCCTGACTCCGCTATTTTTAAGAGCCCTATCTAGCACTCTCTTGAAAGTATCCGGAGAACCGACCTCCACCGCCCTCTGAGGCAGAGAATTCCACAGACTCACCATTCTCTGTGTGAAAAAGTTTCCTCATCTCCATTCTAAATGGCTTACCCCTTATTCTTCAACTGTGGCCCCTGGTTCTGGACTCCCCCAACATCGGGAACATGTTTCCTGCCTCTAGCTTGTCAAAATCGTTAATAATCTTATATGTTTCAATAAGACTCCCTCTCATCCTTCTAAACTCCAGAGTGTACAAGCCCAGCCACTCCATTCTCTCAGCATATGACAGTCCCGCCATCCCGGGAATTAACCTTGTAAACCTATGCTGCACTCCCTCAATAGCAAGAATGTCCTTCCTCAAATAAGGCGACCAAAACTGCACACAATACTCCAGGCGTGGTCTCACTAGGGCCCTGTACAACTGCAGAAGGACCTCTTTGCTCCTATACTCAACTCCTATTGTTACGAAGGCCAACATGGCTTTCGCATTCTTCACTGCCTGCTGTACCTGCATGCTTACTTTTATTGACAGATGAACATGGACCCCCAGATCCCATTGTACTTCCTCTTTTCCCAACTTGACACCATTTAGATAATAATCTGCCTTCCTGTTTTTGCTACCAACCTCGCATCTGCCCACTCACCCAACCTGTCCAAGTCACCCTGCATTCTCACGGCATCCTCCTCACAGTTCACACAGCCACCCAGCTTTATGTCATCTGCAAAATTGCTAATGTTAGTTTGAATCCCTTCAACTAAATCGTTGATGTATATTGTAAATAGCTGTGGTCCCAGCACCGAGCCTTACGGTACCCCACTAGTCACTGCCTGCCATTCTGAAAGGAACCCGTTAATCCCTACTCTTTGTTTCCTGTCTGCCAACCAATTTTCTATCCATGTCAGCACTCAACACCCAATACCATGTGCCCTAATTTTTCCCATTAATCTCCTATGTGGGACCTTATCAAATCATCATCATCGTTGGTCTCATCTGTCTGAGCATCTTATCCTCAGTAGTAATCAGTAGTGGGAGCCTGGAATGCATTAGCCCGTGATGATAGTGGATACAGTTATGATAGTGGCATTTAAGATCCTGTTAGATAGGCATATGGAAGTTTAGTATAGTTTAGTTTAGCTAGTGTGGAAACAGGCCCTTCGGCTCACCGAGTCTACACCAACCAGCGATCCCTGCATAGTAACACTATCCTAAACACACTAGGGAATATTTTTACATTTTATACCAAGACAATTAAGCCCAAGAAGAGTAGTGTGACGTGCCTCAATGACTATCGACCAGTGGCACTAACGCTGGTGGTGATGAAGTGCTTTGAGATATTGATCATGGAGCAAATCAACTTCTACCTCGACAAAAACCTGGACCCACTGCAGTTCGCTTACTGCCACAACAGATCAACGGTGGATGCGATCTCGCTGGCCCTCCACTCCGCTCTGAACCACTTGGACAACAAAAACTCATATGTCAGGCTGTTATCTATCGATTACAGCTCGGCATTTAACACAATCATCCCCTCCAAGCTGGTTACCAAACTTGCAGAACTGGGTCTCTGCACATCCCTCTGCAATTGGATCCTCGACTTCCTCATTCACAGACCACAGTCTGTTCGTATTGGTGGAAATGTGTTTGCGTAGCGAACCATAGTGCGAACTCCATCATCAAGTTCGCTGACGACACCACTATTGTGGGGCGTATCACTGATGGGAATGAGTCAGAGTATAGAAGAGAGAAGGAGCAACTGTCCATATGGTGCCAGCGCAATAACCTGGCCCTCAACACCAGCAAAACCAAGGAACTGATTGTGGACTTTGGAAGGAGTAGGAGGGGGACCCACAGTCCCATTTATATCAACGGATCGATGGTTGAAATGGTCAAGAGCTTCAAATTCCTGGGCGTGCACATCTCTGAACATCTTTCCTGGTCCGAGAACACAAAATGCAATTATCAAGAAAGCTCATCAGCACATCTACTTCCTGAAAAGATTACGGAGAGTCGGATTGTCAAGGAAGACTCTCTCTAACTTCTACAGGTGCACAGTAGAGAGCATGCTGACCGGTTGCATCGTGGCTTGGTTCGGCAATTTGAGCGCCCTGGAGAGGAAAATACTACAAAAAGTAGTAAACACTGCCCAGTCCATCATTGGCTCTGACCTTCCTTCCATCGAGGGGATTTATCGCAGTCGCTGCCTCAAAAAGGCTGGCAGTATCATCAGAGACCCACACCATCCTGGCCACACACTCATCTCCCTGCTACCTTCAAGTAGAAGGTACAGGAGCCTGAAGACTGCAACAACCAGGTTCAGGAATAGCTACTTCCCCACAGCCATCAGGCTATTAAACCTGGCTCGGACAAAACTCTGATTATTAATAACCCATTTTCTGTTATTTGCACTTTATCAGTTTATTTATTCATGTGTGTATATATTTATATTATGGTATATGGACACACGTATCTGTTTTGTAGTAAATGCCAACTATGTTCTGTGTGCTGAAGCAAAGCAAGAATTTCATTGTCCTATACAGATTCAGATTCAGATTCAGATTCAATTTTAATTGTCATTGTCAGTGTACAGTACAGAGACAACAAAATGCATTTAGCATCTCCCTGGAAGAGCGACATAGCAAATGATTTGAAGAAATAATAATAAGTGTCCAGGGGGGGTGGTGATTGGCAGTCACCGAGGTACGTTGTTGAGTAGAGTGACAGCCGGGAAGAAGCTGTTCCTCGACCTGCTGGTTCGGCAACGGAGAGACCTGTAGCGCCTCCCGGATGGTAGGAGGGTAAACAGTCCATGGTTGGGGTGAGAGCAGGCCTTGGCGATGCTGAGCACCCTCCGCACACAACACTTGCTTTGGACAGACTCAATGGAGGGGAGCGAGGAACCGGTGATGCGTTGGGCAATTTTCACCACCCTCTGCAATGCCTTCCGGTCGGAGACAGAGCAGTTGCCATACCATACTGTGATGCAGTTGGTAAGGATGCTCTCGAAGGTGCAGCGGTAGAAGTTCACCAGGATCTGAGGAGACAGATGGACCTTCTTCAGTCTCCTCAGGAAGAAGAGATGCTGGTGAGCCTTCTTGATCAGAGTTGAGGTATTGTGGGTCCAAGAGAGGTCATCGGAGATACAGGGACACATGACAATGAATTCACTTGAACTTGAACTTGAACTGAACATTGAATTCTCCCAATTTTGTTAACCCTTGCTGTCTCCTCCCCTTCCTCAGCCCTCGGACTGCCTCCTCCCATCCCTCAGCCCTCGGGCTCCTCCTCCTCCTTTTTCCTTTCTTCTCTCCACCACCCCCCATCAGTCTGAAGAAGGATTTTGGCTCGAAACATTGCCTATTTCCTTCGCTCAATAGATGCTGCTGCACCCGCTGAGTTTCTCCAGCATTTTTGTGTACCTTGAATTAACCTATAAACTTGTATGTCTTCGGACACCTGTATGTCTCTGGTTCTTCATAGAAAAACCATAGAGGAGATCTTCAGTTTCCTCACACATAGAGGAAACCAAAGAACTCGGAGAAAACCCAGGAGGAGAACATACAATCTCCGTCCAGGACCCGTAGTCCTGATGAAACCTGGGTTTCTGGCGCTGGAACTGCTGGGAATAAAGGGATATGGATCATGTACAAACAGATGAGATCAGTTTAACTGGGCATTGTGTACTGGGCGCTGGGCATCATGGGCCAAAGGGTCCATTCTTGTGCTGTACTGTTCTATATGAATCTTTTTGGAGTCTGGGAAGGCAGCCATGTTTTCTGAGACAGAAGGGAATATTGCAAAGTGCTCATCAAATTGTCAGTTGATGTTCAGCTGTAAATATTAGCTCTTCATCGACTGAACCCAGATAGCTATTAAAGATCATCCCTAATCTAGCAGAACACATAATTGAATGCCAATGCCCAGGGGTGAAAGATGGTTAACAAATATGAGTGAGTAATATTTCCCAGACATTGATTTACTGCCACATTTGTCAGCAAGACCTCAACAAAAAAATTGCTTCTTTACTTTGCCGGCTAGTCCATGATTAACATGTCCTGACTGAAGCGTGCAATGGTGCTTGTCCAATGATATGGGCAACTGAACTCTATCCCTTACCTTTCCTAAATCGGGCTGAGCTGGTGCTTTGTTTTTGACAGCTGAGAACAATCTGTCAATGGGGAAAAGCACAAAGAATGCATTTTGGTAACCGAACAATACATCCCCATGATAATCAATCACTGGAGTGCTTTGCGAATCCAGGCTGACCCATTCAGCTCGTGATTGCTGTCTTTAACATCCATGATCAACATTCATGTATAATGAGAAGAAAAGGTGCCTACAATAACCAATCAGTACATTCAAAGCAGTCAAGGCAGCATCGTCAATGCCAGAAATTCTACCATTTGACGTTTTACAGCAACCTGGGGAAAACTGCTTGCCTGATCGCTCAAGAACTGTTTTGATGTATTTGATGTAAGAGAGTTGGATATAGCTCATAGGGCTAACCGAATCATAGAAACATTGAAAATAGGTGCAGGATTCGGCCATTCAGCCCTTCGAGCCAGCACCGCCATTCAATATGATCATGGCTGATCATCCACAATCAATATCCCATACCTGCCTTCTCTCCAAACCCCTTGATCCCTTTAGCCATAAGGGCCACATCTAACTCCCTCTTAAATCTAGCCAATGAACTGTGAATCCAATGATTCAATGGATATGGGGAGAAAGCAGGAACAGGGTACTGATTCTTGATGATCAGCAATGAATGTATTGAATGACGGTGTTGACTCGAAGGGCCGAATGGCCTACTCTTGCACCTATTTGGTGCCAAAAACAGGAAGGCAGATTATTATCACTGAAAGTAAGCATGCAGGTACAGTAGGCAGTGAAGAAAGTTAATGGCATGTTAGCCTTCATAACAAGAGGAGTGGAATATCGGAGCAAATAGGTCCTTCTGCAGTTGAACAGGGCTGTAGTGAGGCCACACCTGGAGTATTGTGTGCAGTTTTGGTCTCCAAATTGAGGATGGACATTCTTGCTATTGAGGGAGTGTAGGTTCACCAGGTTAATCCCGGGATGGCGGGACTGTCATATGTTGATAGAATGGAGCGGCTGGGCTTGTATACTCTAGAATTTAGAAGGATGTGAGATCTTATTGAAACATATGATTATTAAGGGATTGGACACGCTAGAGGCAGGAAACATGTTCCTGGTGTTGAGGGTATTTGTAGATCTTTTTGTGATGCTCTTTGTGGATTATAGCTCAGCTTTCAACACAATCATTCCGGACATTCTCATTGATAAACTGGTCACTCTCGGCCTCCCCACTGTCACATGTGCCTGGATAAAGGATTTTCCTCACCAACCGGCCCCAGACTGTGAGACTCGGCCCCCACCTCTCCTCCACTCGCAGGTTGAGTACCGGCTCCCCACAGGGCTGTGTGCTAAGCCCCCTCTTATACTGTCTCTACACCTACGACTGTAGTCCGGCCCACAACAACAACCGCATCGTCAAATTTGCTGACGACACTACTGTAGTCTGACTTATTTCAAAGGGAGACGATGCAGCCTACAGAGAGGAAGTCCTGAAGTTGACAACCTGGTGCTCAGAAAACAATCTGGCTCTGAACACCAAGAAAACAAAAGAGCTCATTGTCGACTTCAGGAGGCACAGCACTGACTTAGTACCCCTACATATCAATGGCGAGTGTGTGGAGAGGGTCAACATCTTCCGGTTTCTCGGCGTCCATATCGCTGCTGATATCTCCTGGACAGACAACACGACAGCGGCCATCAAGAAGACCCAGCAGAGGCTGCACTTCCTGTGGGTCCTCAGGAAGCACAACCTGGACTCTAACCTGCTGCTGACCTTCTACCGCTCGTCCATCGAGAGCCTGCTGACATACTGCATTACAGCATGGTATGGCAGCTGCACCATGGCAGACAGCGAGAGGCTTCAGAGGGTAACTAGGACAGCACAGAGGATCATTGGCTGCCCTCTCCCCTCCCTGATGGATATTTACACCTCCCGCTGCCTTAGCAGGGCAAAGAATATCATCAAGGACATCTCCCATCCTGCGTTTGGACTGTTCGACCTGCTGCCCTCTGGAAGGCGCTATAGGTGCATCAAATCTAGGACAAATAGACTCAGGAATAGTTGTTTTCCGAAAATCATAACTACTTTTAATTCACACATGCACTGACTTTACAGCCCAACACCCGGACTCCCATCTATTATATCCATGTAATGAAATTTGGAACTGTAATGTGTATTGTAACTGTAATTTTTAACATTAAAAAAAAACATTTTTAATATTTAATATAATCTTTAAACATCTCCTTCACCATTTTGCCTTTATAGATATGTATATAGCGCCGCAGAATTGTGCACCTATCCCCCCCCCCCCCCCCTTTCTCCCTTTTGTTTTTGTTTTTTCTGTTTCTTGTTTTTTGTACTAAATTATATGTATGCACTGAGTACGAGCAGCTTTTAATTTCATTGTACATGTATAGTGACAATAAATGGCATATCTATATCTAGGCCATTTAGAATGGAGATGAGGAAAAACATATTCACCCAGAGACTTGAGAATCGGTGGAATTCTCTACCTCAGAAGGCAGTGGAGGCCAATTCTCTGGATGCTTTCAAGAGAGAGTTAAATAGAGCTCTTAAAGATAGCAGAGACAGGGGATATGGTGAGAAGGCAAGAACGGGGTACTGAATATGGATGATCAGCCATGATCACAGTGATTGGTGGTACTGGCTCAAAGGGCTGAATGGCCTACTCCTGCACCTATTGTCTATTGTCTATTGTCTATTTTCTATGTTTCTATGTTAACAAGTCACTTTGCCCCTGAGTCGGCTGGTATTATCTGGGGTAGCACAAGCAACGCCATGTGATTATTGAGCTCATTTATCTTGGTCCGCATGGAGTGATATCTTCTAGATTGTACACCCGGGTATTGCAAGGGAGGAGAAAGCTCAGTTGTAAAAGAGCTGGCTGACAGTGGGGTTATAAGGTCATAAGGAATAGTAGTAGAATTAGGCCATTCGGCCCATCAAGTCTACTCTTAGACATCGAGTCCTAGAAAAACCCAAGAGGAACAAACAGATAACCATGGAAAATGGACACGGGCGTTGCAGAGTATGTTTAGTCTCAGTTTTAGCAAGCGGAGGACATTTAAAATTTAATGTGTACGGTTGTTACATTCGGCAGGAGAAAAATATGCTGCTCTAAGGTTTAGTACACGTTCAGTGAGTCCATTGCCAATAAATAATTAATCACGGAATCCACTGGTGGAAATGATTCCACTATAGGGTGAACTGTTTTAAATATCTGGGAGTCCACATCTCTGAGGATATGACATGGTCATCACACGCCTCAGCACTGGTGAGTAAGGCAAGGCAGCGCCTTTACCACCTCAGGCAATTGAGGAAATTCAGAGTGTCTCCGAGGATCCTCCAGTGCTTCTACGCAGCGGCGGTGGAAAGCATCTTGTCCGGGAACATTACCATCTGGTTCGGGAATTGCTCTGCCAAGGACAAGAAGGCTCTGCAGAGAGTAGTGCGTTCGGCCGAACGCACTATGGGAACTTCACTCACCCCCCTGCAGGAACTATACAACAGGAGGTGCAACTCCAGAGCAAACAAAATCATGAGAGACCTCTTCCACCCCTGCAACAGACTGTTCCAGCCGCTACGGTCAGGCAAACGCCTCCGTTGCCATGCAGTGAGAACGGAGAGGTTGAGAAGGAGTTTCTTCCCAGAGGCAATTCGGACTGTAAACGCATTTCTCACCAGGGACTAACTGTACAGAACGTTTTTCCTTCTAGTATTTATTATGTAAAATAATATGTGTGTTATGATTGTGTTTATAATTTGTTTGGTTGTTTTGTTGTTCCGCGAGCATTGCCACTTTCATTTCACTGCACATCTCGTATGTGTATGTGACAAATAAACTTGTCTTGACTTGATTTGACTAGTCCGGAATGGTTACAAGGAGGTCTGCTCCAGAATGGGGCAGGCAACCTGAGACCCTGGATATGAGATCCTGGATGGCCACAGAGGACAGGAGGACAGGGATCCTCCATACGCAGAGATAATGGCAGGAGATGAAAATCAATTTCTCTGAAGCTTCAAGCACGTTATGGAATGCATTGTTAGAAATTATTTACTTAATTCGTACATGTGTCAGAAGTTATGTGGAGAAGGCAGGAGAATGGGCTTATGCCCCTGTCCCACTTAAGAAACCTGAACGGAAACCTCTGGAGACGTTGCGCCCCACCCAAGGTTTCTATGCGGTTCCCGGAGGTTGCAGGTGGTTGCCGGAGGTTGCAGGTAGTTGAAGCAGGTAGGGAAACTGCCAAAAACCTCCGGGAACCGCACGGAAACCTTGGGTGGGGCGTAAAGTCTCCAGAGGTTTCTGTTCAGGTTTCCTAAGTGGGACAGGGACATTAGAAAGAAACATAGATCAGCCATGATTGAATGGCAGAGTAGACTTGATTCTACTCCTATTCCTTATGACTTTAACTCATAAACATGGCCACATCTCAAAGTCTGGGGTGGGAGATTGCAACCTTCATGTGGTCCGCCCGGTTTTGATGAATGCAATCAACCCCGCGTGCACAATCAAATAAGATCAAATAGAACAAGTTGTCCTACAACTTTAGCCTGTGCAAGAAAAAGACTACAAAATTCTCAGCAAATCTCATCTTCCAACATCTCCATCAACAGCCTCACACACACATTCACCCCTTATCTAGCACTAAATCCTAACTAAAGGGGCTGCCCCACTTGGGCGACCTAATCCTCACAATGCTGGAAAAGCTTTATCCATCTAAAACTGTACACGGCACATGATTTGGTATTAACTGCACAAAAAACTTACATTTATAGAGCACTTTTAATGCAAAATGATTGGCACGTTACACACAGATGTATAACCAACTGAATGCATCTTCGACCCGGGACACTGCTGCAGGGCTTTTACAAGACAATCCAATTCTCTTTATCTGCCACCTGATAGTTCACTGATCGCATAAAGGGCTGTCCCACTGCGGCGACCTAATTGGTGAGTTTAGGAGAGTTTGAAAAAATGTCATATTGAAGATCTCCTTTGAATATGTAGAAGCTTCAATCGCCTTCTATTATGTTGAAGACCAGCTTCGACTAGCTACAACTAACTTCGGGAAAATTGGATACCGAATAGTCCATCTCCTTCGATCTCCTTCGACCTCCCTTCGACTATGATGTAGACTGTCTACGACTATCTTCGACTACCCTCGACTACTTTAGATTACCCTTGATTTCCGAAGACTAACATGCCGTCCTACTGCGACTAAACCTACGAGTAAAAAAAGTATTGTTTTTTTCCATGGCAATCTTTTTTTACTCGCGAGAATTTTTCAACATGTTGAAAAATACACCGCGACCTAGCTGAAGCCTCAAGTACAGTGGGACTACTCTTGAGCATGAGGGAGAATTACTAGCAACTCCTAGGACCTCATGTCGACCATGCTGCGAGTATGAGTCGAGGGCTAACTCGCCAGAACTCGCTAATTAGGTCACCTAAGTGGGACAGCCCCTTGAGAGTTAATACATTCTAATGCTGTCTGCCATTCATCGTTTGAACATCTCTACAATTTCCACATAATTAGATATGTTGCGGTAAACAGCTAAGTTTACTAAAAGTAACCATCCACCAACCTAAATGGTTGCTCCCTCCATCAACTGTCTACCATGGCTGCACTATAATAGTACCTTAAAAATCTACAACCTGACAACTGAGAAAGCCAGGGATAGCAAACTCATGCAAATACCAGCAGCTGCAGGTATCCTTTCCAAGTCACATATTGACAAAATATTAATATTCATTAGTTGTTCAATGTAAATATTGGAAATTCCTATCCAATTGCTTTCCAAGAGAACAAACGCCACGAGTGCAGTCGTTCACAAAATCAGTTCCTTTTCAATAGTAATCAGAGGCAGGCGGTATAGTCAGGCCTTACCAGAAAGGAATTAATGAAAAATAAGGTGATTTTGTGCACACTATTGAGACTAGCGCCCCCCATCATTTTTTGATGCTGTTACTGAGATATTCTTTCTCCCTGCTGTGAATCCTGATTCATTGTTATGTTTTGCATGTTCTATAATTCTGTCCTGTCGAAAGAAGACATAACTAAGAGCCTGAAGGGGGATATATCACTCCTGCACGGGTGTGAACATATTAACATAGAAATTAGGTGCAGGAGTAGGCCATTCGGCCCTTCGAGCCTGCACCGCCATTCAATATGATCATGGCTGATCATCCAACTCAGTATCCTGTACCTGCCTTCTCTCCATACCCTCTGATCCCCTTGGCCACAAGGGCCACATCTAACTCCCTCTTAAATATAGCCAATGAACTGGCCTCAACTACCCTCTGTGGCAGAGAGTTCCAGAGATTCACCACTCTCTGTGTGAAAAAAGTTCTCCTCATCTCGGTTTTAAAGGATTTCCCCCTTATCCTTAAGAGCTCGAAGGGCTGCAAAATAGAACTAATTACTAGTTCAGGGAGTAGGGGAATGACAGTATGGTGAAAGCTGCTGACAGCAATAATGGACAGTTGAAAACACAACCATATAACCATATAACAATTACAGCACGGAAACAGGCCATCTCGGCCCTACAAGTCCGTGCCGAAGTGACAAGATTGTCACTATCTTCTAAAACAATAGCAAGCACTGGAAAGGTCACTTTCTGCACAGAATCTCAATACATTACAATCAACTTTTTGATACATTCACATTTGCTGATTCTCCCAGCTAACAGTGTGTGGCGTGTGCTACCTTGAACCTAATCTTGTGCTGAATCAGGATTCTACTTCAGAGTAAGTCTCTACGACAACTGTGGCGGCACGGTGGCGCAGTGGTAGAGCTGTTGCCATACAGCGGCAGAGACCCAGCTTCAATCCTGACTATGACTGCTGTCTGTATGGAGTTTGTTCGTTCTCCCCGTGACCTGCGTGGGTTTGCTTTATGATAATCTGTTCCCTCCCACATTCCAAAGACATAGGTCAATTGTTTAAGAAGGAACTGCAGATGCTGGAAAATCGAAGGTACAAAAAAATGCTGGAGAAACTCAGTGGGTGCAGCAGCATCTATGAAGCGAAGGAAATAGGCAACGTTTCGGGCCAAAACCCTTCAAGGGTTTCGGCCCGAAAAGTTGCCTATTTCCTTCGCTCCATAGATGCTGCTGCACCCGCTGAGTTTCTCCAGCATTTTTGTGTACATAGGTTAATTGGCTTGGTATAAATGTAAATTGTCCCTAGTGTGTGTAGGATAGTGTTAATGTGCGGGGATTACTGATCGGTGCGGACTCGGTGGGCCGAAGGTCGGAACCTTTCTTCAGAATGAATATTTATCTTTATTGCATTTACCTGTAGAAAAATAAATATCCTGGAGGTTTGGTGGCATATTTTTGATCATGTAGTTTGTAATAAAAAGTTTATTCTGTCTGATAACCGGTGAAGGGCTTTCAATAAACTTTGACCTAAGGCCAATCCTTTCTTTCCAACATCTTTTGACAAAGGGTCTTTGCATAAAGTCATACTCAGAGTCTTAAAACCCTGTCCTACGGTAGGAGTTCATTCCAAGAGTTCTCCCGAGTTTGCCCTGATTCGAACTCGAAGATTTACGGTAATGGCCACTCGTCGGTACTCGGGGCTCTCGTGGACATTTTTCAACATGTTGAAAAATCTTCACGAGACTTCCTGTGCTTACCTGCCACTAGCGAGTCTTCACGAGTACCTGCCGTTAGCGTTACAAGCCGCTAAGAGACGTACCCGCTACCCGCTACGTTCATTCTCCGTGCTTACCACGAGTTTGATTATTTTTGGAATGAACTTGTACCGTGGGACAGGGCCATTACAGCGCGGAAACAGGCCCTTCAGCTCAAGTTTCCCACATCAGCCAACATGTCCCATCTACACTAGTCCCACTTGCCTGCATTTGACCCATATCCCTCTAAATCTGTCCTATCCTTGCCACATCCCAAGAATTAAATCTATTGTTTAATTTGCAATAATATTTTATAGGTAATGTTAACAAGGGATTATGGACCAGTGACATGTCAATGGAGTTAAGATGTAGATCAGCCATGATATAGTTAAATAAAGGGGCCGGTTAGATGGGCCAGTTGGCCACGCCTGCTCCTATTTGTTTTTCTATTTTCTTGTGCTTATGTGATTGAGAGGTGGAATGGGCTCAATTGCTTTCTCCTTCCCATTCTCTAATTGTGGATGGGAGGGGGACAACTGAATAAACAACAGTTCAAGTTCAAGTTCCAGTGATTTTATTGTCATGTGTCCCTGATAGGACAATGAAATTCTTGCTTTGCTTCAGCACAACAGAACATAGTAGGCATTTACTTCAAAACAGATCAGTGTGTCCATATACCATAATATAAATATATACACACATGAATAAATAAACTGATAAAGTGCAAATAACAGATATTGGGTTATTAATAATCAGAGTTTTGTCCGAGCCAGGTTTAATAGCCTGATGGCTGTGGGGAAGTAGCTATTCCTGAACCTGGTTGTTGCAGTCTTCAGGCTCCTGTACCTTCTACCTGAAGGTAGCAGGGAGATGAGTGTGTGACCAGGATGGTGTGGGTCTCTGATGATACTGCCAGCCTTTTTGAGGCAGCGACTGCGATAAATCCCCTCGATGGAGGGAAGGTCAGAGCCGATGATGGACTGGGCAGTGTTTACTACTTTTTGTAGTCTTTTCCTCTCCAGAGCACTCAAGTTGCCAAACCAAGCCACGATGCAACCGGTCAGCATGCTCTCTACTGTGCACCTGTAGAAGTTAGAAAGAGTCCTCCTTGTCAAACCGACTCTCCGTAATCTTCTCAGGAAGTAGAGGCGCTGATGAGCTTTTCTTGATAATAACAGAATGTCTCAAAGAAGTTTAGTTTAAAAGTTTAGTTTATTATTGTCACGTGTACCGAAGTACAATGAAACACTTTTTTGACGCATGCCATCCAGTCAGCGAAAAGACTGTACATGATTACAATCAAGCTATCCACAGTGTACATATAGAGGGTAAAGGGAATAATGTTTAGTCCAGCAAAGTTGGATTAAAATAGTTTGATTGTCTCCAATGAGTCAGATGACCTGCGTATGTCCCGATAATTATTGAGAACTTCCCTATTGTACAACCAGTTAAGAAATACAAGGTATTAAATGTTATGATGATGTGCCTTTGTAGGTTGTTGTGAAGAATTTCATGAAATGGTTGAATAATTCTTAGTTATAATAAAATAAATGTAGATAATTCTTAGCAAAAGGGACATGAAAGAGTTTTTTAAAACTTTGTTGTTGGAAGCTGGAATGCTAAATGCATTTAATAACAGCTCAGAAGAACAGAAGGAAGAAATACTTGGTCCTACCTTGCTGGACTTAACACACTCATAAAACATTTCCAGCATCACATCAGGTGTAAAATACAATGCTCAGCTGGAGAAACACAAGAGCTTACCTTGTACGTTTACCTTGAACACCCCACCAACCAGGACCAATTGCCATCCAGAATATTCATGGGTTTTCAAAAAACATAAGCCTTCACTGCACTGCAGAAAAACCTCACAGCCACAGTGCAAAACATAAAAGCTTCAAGTGTTAAGAGCTCAGAAACCGGTAGGGCTGCTCCTTTAAGGCACTGCAGATTTCAAGTACGGCATCAGCGTCTAATTTCTCTTCCTTCAATGGACAAGCTACAAACATTTATTTTCCCTCAATTTGTAGTTCACCTCCATAATGCAAACCCTGTAAGTAAACAGAAGGTCTGTGTGTGGTTTAAACCCAGTGTCTCAGTGATAAATGGATCCTTCTTGCATCACCACCCTCCAGTCAAGATTGTTCCCATTCAGAAACTCTTACGTCTCGTACATAAATCATTGACATCCACGCTAAAGGTTTGAACATGGATGACATTAAGAGAACCGTACCTCAATGAAGAGCTTGCAGCTTTGGGGTGGGTGGAACAAACCTGAGAAAATCATTGATGAATAAAAAACTACAACATTTTGTACATTTGCAACAGTCTGAAGAAGGGTCTCGACCCGAAATGAAATGTCACCCACTGTATTTATTTTCTTCACAGATGCTGTCTGACCCACTGAGTTACTCCAGCCTTTTGTGCCTATCTTTGGTTTTAAACCAGCATCTGCAGTTCCTTCCTATACAACATTTATCTCCTAGCAAAATAAAGAATTTCTGTTCTTTAGTAAATAGGTTCATTAAGATTTCTCCAAACTCATCTATACTCTTTAGATGATGATAAACATCTTAAATAAAAATAAATGTACATGCAGATAACTAAGATGCATAATGCAGAACATGTAATATATATTCTAAACAAATAATTCATAAATGCTGCACAGAATTCAGTATACAAAGCAGTCACTTGATCCACTGGTGATTCAGGAAGAAATTAAACAGCTGTTGTGGGTTCTCAATGCCACAGAGAATGCTCTGTATTTACTTCAGCTTCCCTCACTATGACTGAACAGTCTGAAGGGCCAGGGGAACAAAAACTAACTGCCTCTTCTAGAAGAGAAAAATCTCAAATATTATACTGATGATGTTACAAGATATATAATTCCAACTCGGTGACGCATGAAGCAGCTACTGGAAAAAACGTAGACCCAGCTTGGGCAGTACTAATATAGAGTTAACTCTTTACTTACCGCAGAGAAGGTTGAGGGTAAAGTCACCAGCCGAACATTCTGAAGGTGAGCTGCACTCAATGGGGAAAGAGGATGGAAGGAATTGCATAAATATCATAACACTATTTCTGGCCTGCATTCACTTCAATCTTGATCAGGTGGGGGAGGAAGTGTCAGGGATGAGGGTCAAGGGTGGCCGAAGATTTAAAAAAAGAAAAAACGGTATCGCTTTCATATGAATTCATAAGATTTCATTGGATTTTCATAGGAACATCGCATCGGCATTAAATAATGAGCCTCTGAACTGGATAGCTTATTTTGTAATTGTGCTTTAGTCCATAATTTCACTGTAGGCTATGATTATTCACAACTCAACAAGGAAATAACAAATCAATATCCAGTACCAATCGCAAACTTTGATCTCGGAGAGGCTTTTGCTTATAATAGAAGGTGGTGGGACTATGGCACAGCAGTAGAGTTGCTGCCTTACAGGACTTGCAGTGCCAAAGACCCGAGTTTGATTTGCCTGCGGGTGCTGTCTGTACAGAGTTTGTACGTTCTCACCGTGACTGCGTGGGTTTCGCTGAGATCTTCGTTTCCTCCCACACTCCAAAGACGTACAGGATACTGAGTTGGATGATCAGCCATGATCATATTGAATGGCGGTGCAGGCTCGAAGGGCCGAATGGCCTAGTCATGTATCTATTTTCTATGTTTCTATGCTAAGTGTGTAGGTTAATTGGCTTGGTGTATATGTAAAATTGTCCCCAGTGTGTGTAGGATAGTGTTAATGTGCGGGGATTGCTGGTCAGAACGGATTCGGTGGGCCGAAGGGCCTGTTTCCGCTCTGGATCTCTCAACTAAACTAAACTAAAGTTGCATTAGTGGTTCCCTCAGATGAATGGTATGAGGAATGCAAACTAAGATGGACAAAAACCTCCATGTTGGTTCTAACAGTAGAACATCATCTGCACCATTACATATTGCACAGAGTCCATTACAAATTGAGATTTATTTATTGTATATATAGAAACATAGAAACATAGAAAATTGGTGCAGCAGTAGGCCATTCGGCCCTTCGAGCCAGCACCGCCATCCAATATGATTATGGCTGATCATCCAACTCAGTATCCTGTACCTGCCTTCTCTCCATACCCCCTGATCCCTTTAGCCACAAGGGCTACATCTAAATCCCTCTTAAATATAGCCAATGAACTGGCCTCAACTACCTTCTGTGGCAGAGATATATTGCTAATTATGAAATCTGGTTGGAAAACAGACCACACTCAAATTAACTTGGGCCATCTCCGACATTTCCCTACCATTTCTAGATCTCACCGTCTCCATCACAGGCAACAGACTATTGACAGACATCAATTACCAAACCTACTGACTCCCATAGCTATCTTGATAACACTTCTTCACACCCTGCTTCCTGTAAAGACTATCCCCTACTCATAATTCCTCCATCTACGCGCATCTGCGCCCAGGATGAGGTGTTACCTACCAGGGCATCGGAGATGTCCTCATTCTTTAGGGATCGGGGATTCCCCACTTCCATTATAGATACGGCACTCTCTAGGGTCTCCTTGAAATCCCTCAGCTCCACTCCCCTTCCCCCCAACGTAACAAGGACAGATTCCCCCCTTGTCCTCACTTTCCACCCCATCAGCCGTCGCATACAGCATATAATCCTCCAACATTTTTGCCACCTCTAACTATAGGCCACATCTCCCATTTCTCCACCCATTTCTGCTTTCCGCAGAGACCATTCCCTCCAAAACTCCCCTGTTCAACTCACCCCTTCCCACCCACATCACTCCCTCCCCAGGTACTTTCCCCTGCAATCGCAGGAGATGCAACACTTGTCCCTTTACTTCCCCCCTCGACTGCATCCAAGGACCCAAACAGTCTTTCCAGGTGAGGCGGAGGTTCCAACATCATCTACTGTATCCGCTGCTCCAGGTGTCAACCTCTCTACATCGGCGAGACCAAGCGCAGGCTCGGCGATCTTTTCATTGAACACCTCCACTCAGTCCGTCTTAACCTATCTGATCTCCCGGTGACTCAGCACTTCAACTCCCCCTCCCATTCCCAATCTGACCTTTCTGTCCTGGGTTTCCTCCATTGTCAGAGTGAGGCCCAGCACAAATTGAAGGACCAGCATTTCATATTTTGCTTGGGTAGTTTACACCCCAACGGTATGAACATTGACTTCCCTAACTTTAGGTAGACCCTGCTTTCTCTCTCCGTATCCTTCCCTATCCCAGTTTTCCAACTAGTCTTACAGTCTCCGACTACATTCTATCTTTGTCCCGCCCCCTCTGCTGACATCAGTCTGAAGAAGGGTCTCGACCCGAAACGTCACCCATTCCTTTTCTCCAGAGATGCTGCCTCACCCGCTGAATTACTCCAGCATTTTGTGTTTACCAGGCCACAGATGATAATTTCTACATGCTTGTAGATGAGAACATAGACATAGACATAGAAAACAGGTGCAGGAGGAGGCCATTCGGCCTTCGAGCCAGCACCGCCACTCATTGTGATCATGGCTGATCGTCCACAATCAATAACCCGTGCCTGTCTTCTCCCCATATCGCTTGAGCCCATAGAGCTCAGTCTTAAATGGCCTCCCATTTATTCAAAAAATTGTGGTCCGTGCTTCTGGACTCGGCCAACATTGGGAACATTTTTCCTGCATCTAGCCTGTCCAGTCCTTTTATATTTTTTTTATGTTTCTATAAGATCTCCCCTCATCCTTCTAAACTCCAGTGAATACAAGCCTAGTCTTTTCAATCTTTCCTCATATGACAGTCCCACCATCCCAGGGATCAATCTCGTGAACCTACGCTGCACTGCCTCAATCACAAGGATGTCCTTCCTCAAATTAGGAGATTATTTGATTGGTTCATTGCCCTGTTCCTAATTATTGAACACACTTATTCATACTGAACATCATTTTACGATACAATGCAATAGAATATTTATCCTAGAAGGGTAATTGGTCTGCCAACAATCATAAATTGGATAGGCATATGGATGAGAAGGGAGTGGAGGGTTATGGTATGAGTGCAGGCAGGTGGGACTAAGGGGAAAAAAAATTTGTTCGGCACGGACTTGTAGGGCCGAGATGGCCTGTTTCCGTGCTGTAATTGTTATATGGTTATATGATTATAAAACACACCAAGATACATGAAACGTGAAATTAAAGTGTCGAGTGGAAAGGATTGGGGATGTGCAAAGATTGTGAAGAGGGGGGAGGTGTGAGTAAGGAGAGTGAGTCAATCAGCCTACCCTGCGACAGAAGGGGGAGGCATTGTACAGTGTGATAGCCACAAGGAAAAAGGATCTCCTGTGACGTTCTATACTACATCTTGGTGGAACCAGTCTGTTGCTGAAGGTAATAATAATACATTTTATTTATGGGCGCCTTTCAAGAGTCTCAAGGACACCTTACAAAAATTTAGCAGGTAGAGGAAAAACATGTAAGCGGAATAAAATAAATAGTAGAGACATGACTAGTACACAAAGTAAAGACAGAATTCAATACAAAACACAATATGAGGCAATTAATGCACAGATGAAAAGGGAGGGGGGACGTGGGGCTAAGGATAGGCAGAGGTGAAGAGATGGGTCTTGAGGCGGGACTGGAAGATGGTGAGGGACACGGAATTGCGGATCATTGGGGGAGGGAGTTCCAGAGCCCAGGAGCTGCCCTGGAGAAGGCTCTGTCCCCAAAACTGCGGAGGTTGGACTTGGATGTAGAGGAGACCGGCTGATGTGGATCTGAGGGACCGTGAGGGTTGGTAGGGGGTGATGAGGTCAGTGAGATATGGGGGGGCCAGATGGTGGAGGGCTTTGTAGGTGAGGATCAGGATTTTGTAGTTGATCCGGTGAGAGATGGGAAGCCAGTGAAGTTGTTTGAGGACTGGAGTGATGTGATGCCAGGATTTGGTGTGGGTGATGAGTTGGGCGGCTGCATTCTGGACCAGTTGGAGTCGGTTGATGTAGGTGGAGCTGATGCCAAGGAGAAGTGAGTTGCAGTAGTCCAGTCGGGAGGAGATGAAGGCATGGATGAGTCTTTCAGCAGCGGGAGGTGTGAGAGAGGGTCTGAGTTTGGCGATGTTGCGGAGATGAAAGAAGGAGGTTTTAATGACATGGCGGATGTGAGGCTCAAGGGAGAGGGTGGAATCAAAGATCACACCAAGGTTGCGGGCCTGGGGAGATGGGGAGACAGTGGTGCCGTCGATGGTGAGAGTGAGGTTATTGATTTTGCTGAGTGTGGCTTTGGAGCCTATGAGGAGGAATTCTGTCTTATCGCTGTTGAGTTTGAGGAAGTTATGTTGCATCCAGGTTTTTATAGCTGACAAACAGGAGTTGATATGGGAGAGGGGGGGGTTGTGGGGGGATTTGGTGCCGAGGTAGATCTGGGTGTCATCGGCGTAACAGTGGAAGTCCAGGTTGAAGTGGCGGAGTATCTGACCAAGGGGGAGGATGTAGATGATGAAGAGGAGGGGGCCGAGTACGGAGCCTTGGGGAACGCCTTGAGTGACTGTGGCTGTAGCAGAGGTGTGGTTGTGGAGAGAGATGAAGTGGGATCGGTTGGAAAGGTAGGAACGGAGCCAGCTGAGTGCAGAGCCTTCAATGCCGAGGTCTTTGAGTCTGGTGAGCAGGATGTTATGGTTCACTGTAACAAAGGCTGCTCTCAGGTCGAGGAGGATGAGGATGTTGAGGGAACCAGTGTCAGCAGAGGTGAGGAGGTCGTTGAGGACTTTGAGGAGGTACTCCTCAGGTTGACCAGTGTGTCATGGAGGGGGTGAGCTGCATTGTCCAAGATGCTCCACAGTTAGAGGAGCATCCTCCCCTCCAAGATCACCTCCCATGAATCCACCTCTGACCCCAGGATGGAGCCAGCCTTGCTGTTGAGCTTGTAATCCTATTGGTGTCCGTGGTCTACGCCCGGCTGCCCCAGCACACGACAGCGAAGAAGGCGGCACTGGCTACCACCGATTGGTAGAACATCTGCAACATCTTGCTGCAGACATTGAAGGAGCTGAGCCTTCTCAAAACGTGCGGCTGGCTCTGTCCCTCCTTGTACAGCATTTCAGCGTTGAAGGCCAACCATTCAATGGTCTGAAAATTCACAACAAAGCACTTCTCATGTTCTGATAAATACGTGTGGCCCAGTCAGCTGTTTCTGACCCACAAAATGAAATCCAACAATGCGCCTTCATAGAATTAAAAACAAATCCTATTAATTACTGCAATTGAAGCATTACCTTGATCAGAATGAATTGTCACTTTGCAATCAATTAAAATTGCTAAACTCATCCATATTCTTTTTATCTTTAGGGAAGTTGCCTGTGGAACATCTATTCTTTATTGATGTATTCATAAATCATGTTCACGTTGTAAGAGATACTATTAAGAATGCAAGCTTGCAAGGGTGATTTTATTTTTCATTAGGATCACTTAAGAACATTCAACACAGCTGTAATCTGCTTTCTAAGATGCAATAGCAGTGGATTTTTTTTCTTCCATAATTCATTCCACCAACTCGAGGATCTTTGTTGGCAAGAATGAGTCCCATAAGCTACTTGGAGAATCCTCTCATTTTGCAAGAATCTACTCACTGCATTATAAAAACATATGTACAATTGTGCAAGGTTAACAATGAATTTTAAAAAAGGTTCAAAGGTATTTTATTGTAGCGTGTACCAATTAAGGTACAGTGAAACCCTATTGTACTCCCTGTACACACATGACTGTGTGGCTAGGTTCAGCTCCAATTCAATAATTAAGTTTGCTGATGACACTGTGGTGGTGGGCCTGATCTCAGACAACGACGAGAAGGCCTACCGGGAGGAGGTGGCTGATCTAGCACTCTGGTGCCAGGATAACAGCCTCCTCTTGAACATCAAAAAAACGAAGGAGCTGATCATGGACTTTAGGAAGGCACATCATCCGAGGACGTACACTCCATTGAGGATAAATGGGGATCCTGTGGATAGGGTGAACTGTTTTAAATATCTGGGAGTCCACATCTCTGAGGACATGACATGGGCATCACACGCCTCAGCACTCGTGAGTAAGGCAAGGCAGCGCCTTTACCACCTCAGGCAATTGAGGAAATTCAGAGTGTCTCCGAGGATCCTCCAGTGCTTCTACGCAGCGGCGGTGGAAAGCATCTTGTCCGGGAACATTACCATCTGGTTTGGGAATTGCTCTGCCAAGGACAAGAAGGCTCTGCAGAGAGTAGTGCGTTCGGCCGAACGCACTATGGGAACTTCACTCACCCCCCTGCAGGAACTATACAACAGGAGGTGCAACTCCAGAGCAAACAAAATCATGAGAGACCCCTTCCACCCCTGCAACGGACTGTTCCAGCTGCTACGGTCAGGTAAACGCCTCCGTTGCCATGCAGTGAGAACGGAGAGGTTGAGAAGGAGTTTCTTCCCAGAGGCAATTCGGACTGTAAACGCCTATCTCACCAGGGACTAACTCTACAGAACGTTTTTCCTTCCATTATTTATTATGTAAAATAATATGTGTGTTATGATTGTGTGTATAATTTGTTTGGTTGTTTTGTTGTTTGTCTTTTGCACAAAAGTCCGCGAGCATTGCCACTTTCATTTCACTGCACATCTTGTATGTGTATGTGACAAATAAACTTGACTTGACTTGACTTGAATTACCATACAGTCATACTAAAAAAAGCAACAAGGCACACAACAGCATAAAAGTTAACATACACATCCACCAGATTATTCCTCACTATGATGGAAGGCAATAAAGTCTAATCTTCTTTCCACTTTATACTTCCGTGATCTGGGCAGTCGAATTATCCACAGTCGGGGCGATCGATGCTCCCGCAGCTGGCAATCAAAACCCCCATGTCGGGGCGGTCTACACTCCTGCGGCCTGGAGATCCCAGTCGGTCCCTAACCAATGGACCGCGAGCTCGTCGATGTTAAGTCCTGCAGTCTCCTGCGGTTGGAGCTCCAAAAGTGGATCCCCAGCAACAGGCCGCCAATTCCTTGATGTTATGCAGAAGTGTGGACTGAGATACGATATCGCACCTTCGTCGAGGTAAGAGATTTTTTTAAGTTTCCGCCCCACCCCCACATAAAACGAAGCTAAAGAAAACTAAAACAGACATTTAACACATACTAAAATATAACAAAGGAAGAAAAGGACCAGACAGACTGTTGGCGAGGCAGTCGTTGCAGCGCCACCTGGAATTTAATTTTTGACGCATATTAAAACCTCAAATGTAGCTTTTAACAAATGCTGCTTGGTCATGGAGATAACAACAGTGTAATATATGCTCTAACTTCTTTGACACATTGGACTCGCGGCCTGTGATTTCACATTGGAACCCTGTAATGAGTGGTGTGCCTCAGGTATTTGTGCTGGGCCCATTACTGTTTGTCATCTATATCAATAGTTTGGATAAGAATGCACAAGGCATGATTAATAATAATTTTACAAATGACAATAAAATAGGTGGTATCGTGAAGATGTCTCTCAGGAATTACAGTAGGTTCTGGACCAGGTTCCAGCTGGGAAAGCATGCCAAGGAATGGCTGATGGAATTCAATTCAGGTATGTGAGACATGTTGCATTTTAGGAAGCCAAATCAGTGCAGGACTTTCACGGGGAATTATTGGGTCTGTGGGGTGTTGTAGAGCAGAGGGATTTAAGACGGTGTGTGCATACTGTAGTTCTCTGGAAGTGATTGGGGGGTGAAGAATACTTTTGGCACATTGGCCTTCATCAGCTATGGAACTGAATATAGAAGTTGGGACGTTATGTTACAGTTATATATTGGCTAGGTCGCCCTTGGAGTATTGTGTTCAGTTGGGTCACTGATATAGGAATATTGCCATGAAGCTGGAAAGAGTACAGAGATTTACAAAGATGTTGCCTGGACTTGTGCTACAGGAAGAGATTAGTCAGGCTAAGACTTTATTCCTTGGAGTGTAGAGGCTGAGGAATGATATTATAGAAGTGTGTACAATCATGAGCAGAATAGACAGGGTGAATGCATAGAGTTGAGAAGATACTATAACAGCATTTAAAATATACTAGACTAAGTGGATCCCATGTTCACATGGGAGGGCTGGTCCCCCAATGCAATATTCCACCTCTCCACCAATTCCAATATTGGTGGCCAGTGGGAGGGGGGCATCTTTCTGGAGCGCTAGTATGGGTGTTGTGGGCTGAAGGGACTGGTTTCCAGAGGGCTAGTATGGACATTGTGGGCCGAATGGATTCTTGGGCTGGCAGTCACTCACTCACTCAGTCACTCAAGCCTGGCGTGCTGGCAGCTCACTCACTCCCGGCTGGTGGGCTGGCAGTTGACTCACGGCTATTCCTTGAAATTCTTTTTAAGCAGGGTGCAAGGCCACCAAATTCAAGTGCAGTTTCATGCCATTTCAAGCAGGGTGCAAGGCCACCAAATTCAAATGCAGTATCATACCATTTCCAACAGGCTGCAAGGCCACCAAATTTGTGCCATTTCATACCACTTCAAGCACGGTGCAAAGCCACCAAATTCAAATGCAGATGCATGCCATTTACAGCAGGGAGCAAGGCCACCAAATTCAAATGCAGTTTCATGCCATTTCAAGCAGGGTGCAAGACCACCAAATTCAAGTGCTATTTCATACCATTTCAAGCAAGGTGCAAGGCCACCAAAATTCAAATGCAGTTTCATACCATTTCAAGCGGTGTGAAACCACCACAAAACTACATAAAACACCACAAAACACCACATAAAAACCACATACAAAACCGCACTCACAGTTCATTAGACTTTCAGTGTGTTCAGTTGGTTCACAGCTCAGACAGATTCATGACCTCGCTCTCCACCATCTCGCAGAGACTGAGCCATGCCCACACTTCCTGGTTTTATAGTACCTCCCCCGTCCCACCGGAAGGGGCGTGGCCTTTGTGGCATGATTGACAGGTGAGAGAATCTCTACATTTTTTAAACACTAATAACTCTTTTATTTTTCATTGATGGTAAAAAATCCTCTGCACCTGATGAGTGGAGGGGGGCTCTGAGTAAGATGGCCAAACATCACAGCCATAAGTGGCAGCATTTTTGCTAACATGAATATACAGTGCAATCAGGTGGTCAAGTTTATACTTTTAATTATACGCTTTTTTAAACCAACCACCACCACCATCACATTTGCTTTTTCAAACCACATTAAGGGCACTGACAGGTCAGTAAAACCACTCACATTTTAGTAGACATGTGTTCAGTGTTATTCACAGCTCAGACTGAGAGTTGTGAACTCTTGCTCCCCCATCTTGCATAGACTGAGGCAATCAACACTTCCGGGTATTATAGTACATCCCCCCTCCCACCAGAAGGGGCATGGCCTTCATGGCGTGCTTGCCAGGAGAGAGAATCTCAACATTTTTTAAACTTAAATAAGTCTTTTATTTTTCATCAATGGGAAAATCCTCGCCTTGCGCAGCGGAGTGGGACTTGGTCAAGCTCAAGCTCAAGTCTTGACAAGCTAAGTCAAGCTGGGTGCATGGCCACTAAAGACAGTGAGTCACGACCTCTCCATCTGCCATCTGGCAGAGGCTGTGCCACGCCCACACTTCTGGGTTTATAGTCCCTCCCCCTCCCACCAGAAGGGGCGTGGCCTTCATGGTGTGATTGACAGGAGAGGGAATCTCAACATATTTTAAACATTAATAACTTTTATTTTTCATTAATGGGAAATATCCTCGGCACCTGATATGCAGAGGGGGACTCTGAGTAAGATGGCCAAAAATCACAGCCGTAAGTCTTAGCATTTTTTCTAAAATCAACATAAAACGCAAACAGGAAGTGGTCAAGATTAGACTTTTAATTATATAGAAGTTAAGGCAACTTTAATAAGGCAAGGCAACTTTAATTAGGCAAGGCAACTTTAATTAGGCAAGGCAACTTTAATTAGGCAAGGCAATTTTAATTAGGCAAGGCAACTTTAATTTGGCAACACAGCTTTAGCATTTCCAAACCAAAGGCAACACAGCTTTAGCATTTCCAAACCAAATGCAATACAGCTTTAGCATTTTCAAACTATATTTTCAAACCACATTAAGGGCACTGACAGGTCAGTAAAAGCACTCACATTTTAGTAGACATGTGTTCAGTGTTATTCACAGCTCAGACTGAGAGACGTGACCCTCTCGTTCCCCCATCTTGCAGAGACTGACTGAGGCACTCAACACTTCCGGATTTTATAGTCACTCCGGAAGGGGCGTGGCCATTAGGAGAGAGAATCTCAACATTTTTAAAACACTAATAATTATTTTATTTTTAATCAATGGGAAAATCCTCTTGTCCTGGGCAGCAGATTGGGATTCTGAGTAAGATGGCCAAAAATCACAGCCATAAATGGCAGTGTTTTTTCTAAAATCAATATTCGGAACAACAGGAAGTGGTCAAGATCAGACTTTTAGTGATATAGATTTGGTTAGTACATGAACTGGAGCATTTTAGAGGGATGTGGGCCAAATGCAGGCAATAAGACTAGCTCAGATGGAGCATTTTGGTCAACATGGACAAGTTGAGCTGACAGCCAATTCCATGCTGTGTGATGCTATGACTGTGTGGATTTTACATTCAACTCTAAGCAACCTTTGTGCAATAAGTTAAGTGTAGTGGCCTTCCCCTCAGGGTTGAATGCTTTATTGTTTACCTAATTACTTACTGTTTATAGTTTATGAACAAAGGTTAACCCAGTGTGGGGAGGCCACTGAGAACAAAAATGTATCTGGCGAGGGGGTGGGAGGGAGGGTGGCTCCAAGTACAAAGCGGGACCATTGGGGAGTATAATGAATATTTTGTAACTTTGTCGACGCCCTATACATATCTCTTTGCAAACCTTGGGTATGGTTTCCAAAACGAAGAATTTCACTGTGACGTCACATCTGATAATAAAGTATTAATCAATCAACATCAATCATATATTTGTACTTGGTATGTCACAGACGTCTCTGGTCGTTTACATTAGAACGTCCTCCGAGTTGTAACATGGAATAAACAAGCTGCCCTCTGTAGGGAATTTGGGACCTATGTGATGTGGCGGACCTACATTATTGGGGAGCCTGAAGCTGGAACTGTTATGGGGGCCCTTCGCAACCAGCAACGAGGTCTGGGTAACCTCTGTTATCTTCTTCAATGGGATTGTTCCACGACAGATCACCACACATTTTAATTTCTGTCATAAACATTAATAGTATTTTAAATTATTTATAATTATTTTATATTAAATATATGTAGAATGAAACATCCTTAAATTGAACGTTTTTTCGTTTACGGCTAGCCTACATGATACTTTAATAACCATTTAATTTTTATTTTATCAATTATTTTGTATTGAATTACATTATAATATTAATATTATTATATATTTTTTTTTAATTATTTTTATTTTTTTTATTTTTATTAGCAGTACAGTAAATCACATTAATACATCGCATATATCTTATTACATTATGTTGTAGCACTTCATTTTTTGAGCTTTAAAAAAGATAGAAATAAAAGAAGTAAGGAAAGTAAGCAAGAATCGTGAAGGTGCTGGAATGTTGGGAGAAGAGAACCCCTTAGGGAAGGAATTAGAGAAGGAAGCAAAGAAAAGAAATAAGACCCTAGAAAGAGAAGTAAAAAAAGAAGAAAGGAAAATCAATCGCTCTATTATAACACAAAACTCCGCAAAAAAGGATATACCAACCGTGTTTTTATTAAAAAATTATTTTATGCCCCCCATTACCAGGTCCTGGTAGCCTTTATGTTTTAACTTATTATTGCACCTTATGCTTGTAATAGTTCCATAAATGCAGACCAATATTATTATTATTTTTTAAACCCTTCTCATGCAGTAGGCCCAAAATGCTTAAGCAATGATATTCACCTCCAGAAAAAAAAGTAGGAACCTAAAGCTCCTGCATTTTCAATAAAGTAAAAGTGATTCTCAAGCTTTCTGCTGGTAGTTTACATAACAAAAGTTTAGAAATTTTCCAACACATAAGCAGTAAAATAACCCCCAAAAATATGTTACCTGAAATGTCTCTTTGCCTAGCACTGAGATGACAAAAATATTTTTCACCCAGAGTTGTGAATTTGTGGAATTCTCTGCCACAGGAGGCAGTGGTCTCGGCTCCATCAGCAGTCTCCCTTCCTGAGCTCAGAAACCCACTTCTCCTCAACTCGGCTACACTCACTTCCCCTCACCTATACACCTACACCTCGACTAATCCCATTGCCTCACTAAACCCCTCGCCTCGACGATACCTCACTACCAAACTTCTCCTCACACCTCAACCTCGCCTCGACTAAACCGTACCTCACTAAACCTCGCCCCTCAAATAAACCTCATCTTGCACCTTAACCCCACCAACTTAACTAAAGCTCCCACCTCAACTTAACTAAACCTCTAACCTCATGACTAAACTCCATCTCACACCTAATCTGCGCCTCGACTAATTGCCTCTCTCCCACCCGCACCCGCTATTTATAGCCCCCTCCCCCACCCCTGGCCGTTGGCGGCAAGTCACGTGAGCGGAACAGCTCCAACCAGCAGTGCGGGGCCAAGGGCGGAGAGCAGGGCAGGCACATTGCCTGAGAGAGCCGGTGGGAAGGGTACACGTGCGCTGACTTTGATGTCGAGGTTTAGTGAGTTGAAGTTAGAAGTGTGAGGTGAAGTTTAGTCGAGGTGAAAAATCAGGCTCATTTCTAAGAAAACAAAGAAATCAGAATTCTGATTTAAATCGGAAGAATATCTGGACTAAAGTCGCTTCTAGGGCCCCTCCAGGGTTAGGGTATAGCTTAAGCTTCATTATGCCCCTGTCCCACTTAGGAAACCTGAACGGAAACCTCTGGAGACTTTGCGCCCCACCAAGGTTTCCGTGCGGTTCCCGAAGGTTGCAGGTGGTTGCCGGAGGTTGCAGGTAGTGGAAGCAGGTAGGGAGACTGACAAAAACCTCCGGGAACCTCCGGGAACCGCAAGGAAACCTTGGGTGGGGCGCAAAGTCTCCAGGGGTTTCCGTTCAGGTTTCATAAGTGGGACAGGGGCATCATAGTAGATCCGCCCCTGCCTATGTGACTAAGACAAGTAATACATGTCTGTTTTAACTAATTGCAGGAAAAATATTTAAGCATTGGAATACTGAACTAACTATCAGGTCAAGTCAAGTAAGTGAAAGGGAGCAATAAATTTAGGGTTAAAGTGGGGTAGCAAGAAAAGACATTGAAGGCGAAAATAAAATAAAAGATGTTTGAATCTTTATTAAGTACATATTTGACAATTATAACAAAAATAAAAATTATAATAAATAACAAAAGAATCACTGTCCCCATAGGTTTACAGGTGGTAACAAAGCATAGAGTTAAAAATCCTGTCACTAACACAGACCTTTCTTTGTGAGTCACTAGGGAGTTTCAACTGTTTAATTGTTGAATCCCTCAATGAACTACCTGCATTGCAAAACTCCTGAAACAAAAGAGCAATTACTGTACTTTGCATGTACAGTCAGAATTATGGTGCAGGAAAGAACTGCAGATGCTTATTTTAATCGAAGGTAGACAAAAGATGTTGGAATAACTCGGCGGGACAGGCAGCATCCCAGGAGAGAAGGAATGAGTGACGTTTCGTGTCGAGACCCTTCTTCAGCTGAAGAAGGCTCTAGACCCGAAAAGTCACCCGTTCCTTCCCACCAGAGATGCTACCTGAGTTACTCCAGCATTTTGTGTCAGCATTACTGTTGTAGACTTACTCTTTTGGAGCAGCGATCAGTGACAATTTCGATGCTATTTTAACTTGAGGAATTCAGGATAATAGAACAATATTCCGAATATGGGAGTGGTGTTGCTTCCAGACTAGGGATCGACAGTGTAGCTGCCAATAGGGAGCAATGCTGTGTGTAGCTGAAAGGAGTGACTACATTCCCCAGAACAGGGGAATTTGAATATCTAATCTTACTTCTTGCCTACCCTGATGTGGCTTCCACATGAAAGCCATCCATTGTGATGCTGGAGCCTGGGGGCAGCATTAATATGATGAATCAGGTGCATCTGCAGACAGGGATCCAGGAGGTACATGCCAGCTGAGGGGTATTGGACCCGCACTCTTTGTACCTTATATAAAGTTACATCCACACTGCAGTGTGCTGTGGGCATCATTATGCAGCACTACAAAATTTATCAGAATTCAGGCCATTGACAGAACTCCAGCTGGGACTCAGGGTTATGTTTGTTCATGTTGCTGGATTGGTGAGCAATCTGGAGGAGCAGAAAGGGAATTGATGCCAAAAGTTTTCGAATATGATGTGTGGAGGCTGTGATTTCAAAGCCTGGGATTGCAAGAGTAAAATTACCTGCCAGATGCCAACAGTTATATTTGGAAAGCACGCCGTCGGAATGAAAAATAAATCTCAAAACATTTTATTTCTTCCCAGCTGGCTCAGTGAGACGGTTTCTTCGATTTGAGCTCATAGGTCCGGTGCTTAAAGGTTTGCCTGGGACACGTGACATTGTTTCTGACACGGCCATTTGTAGTGAAGTGGTCAGGGGATTGTGCAATGTTGGAGCTGTCAGCCTTGAGATGAGAAATAAAATGAGATGGCATCTGACAATCCCTGTGAACACTAAAGATGTCCGAGCACAAAGAGCAGAGCAAATAGCCACAAAAAAAGTGATTTCCTTTTTAATCAATGAGCACGTCTATGGCTTGTTACAGAGGGAAATAAACTAAAATAAAGTCACAACATAACGCTCAGGGGATAAACATGTCTGTATTGTTCGGATGCAATTCTGGAAATGGTTTAACATTCACATTCTAGGAATGCTTCCAACAATTCTTTACCTCAATCACTGCATGAAAGTCTTCTTTGATAGAATAGTGAGCTATAGCTGCAGTATAGCTGCAGCAGGAACTATTATTTGATATCTGTGACGTATTTCTCAAAGTGTCACAGTCATACAGTGTGAAAACAAGCCCTTCAGCCCACCTTGCCATTGCTGGCCAACATGCCTCATCTGCACTAGTCCCACTTGCCTGTTCATGGCTATTACCCTCTAAGCCTATCCTATCCATGCACCTGTCCAAATGTCCATTAAACATTATGATAGTATCTGTTTGTGAATGATCCACGACAACACACATAGTGAAAGGTCAATCTTTATTCCATAAGTAATCCAGAATATTTAAACTGCCAGCCATTCATATCCCGCTCGGCGTGGCTTGTGAGAGAGGGCTGACCTTGTTAGTGTAAAGCTGTGTAGTACTGTAATACCATGTAATGGGTGGCTTGCATATATGTGTAGTGGAGATTATTAATGGCATGGATTAATAAGGGTTAATCTACAGTATCGGCCTCAACTACCCCCTTCAGCAGCTCATTTCATATATTCACCTTTTTTTTCTTTTTTTTAATTTTATTTTTATTATAAGTACAATAATGTAGTACATAAGTATCTAATACATAATGAGATAATACAGTTCATGCACAACTTCTATTTTCAAATATAGCAGAATAGAACAGAAAATGAGAGGTCAAGATATAGGAGAAAAGAGTATCATAAGCCGCAGTGTTAGTTCGTGAGATAGTAAGGAAAATCCTAAGAAAAGGTAGAAGGGGATAGAGTAAAAAAGAGAGAATAAAAAGAAAAAGACATAGAGAGACAGAAATGAACTAAAAATAAAGAGATTGAGAGAGATATACCTATTTAATCTCATTATCCACCCTTCACCCGGTTCTGAAGCATTTAATTTCAAAGATTGTGTTGCACCATATGCTTGTAAAAAGTTGATAAAAGAAGACCCCTCGGTCATGGCTGATATTCACCACACTTTGTGTAAAAAAGTTACCCCTCAGGTTTCTATTAAATCTTTCCCCCTCATCTTAAACGTATGGCCTCTGGTTCTCCATTCCACTACTCTATGCATTTACCCAATCTATTCTTCTCATGATCCTGTACATCTCTATAAGATCACCCCTCATCCTCCTGTCCTCCAAGGATTAAAGCCCTCTCCTGCTCGACCCCTCCCTATTGCTCAGGCCGAGTCCTGGCAACATCCTCATAAATCTTCTCTGCACCCTTTCCAGCTTGAGGGCCATTGAAAGCAGGAATGGGGTACTGATGATCAGCCATGAATGGCAGTGCTGGCTCAACGGACCGAATGGCCTACTCTTGCACCTGTTTTCTATGTTTCTATATTTCTATGTATATGAATGAAACAGAATTACATTACATTGGGTTCTCATTTCAGTTTGAAATTTGTGGTAATTGGTTGGCTTTAATATACGTGGCATTTTTTATAATTTGAACTGAAAGCGCCGTGCATGCAAATCAGGTTATTCAATCTTGGCATTAAGTTCAGCACAGACATTGCGGATCGAAGGGCCTGTTCCTGTGCTGTACTGTTCTATGCTCTAGGTTCAGTACCCTCATTGGCATAACCATATAACCATATAACACTTACAGCACGGAAACAGGCCATCTCGGCCCTACAAGTCCATGCCGAACAAATTTTTTTTTTCCCCCTTAGTCCCACCTGCCTGCACTCATACCATAACCCTCCATTCCCTTCTCATCCATATGCCTATCCAATTTATTTTTAAATGATACCAATGAACCTGCCTCCACCACTTCCACTGGGAGCTCATTCCACACCACCACCACTCTCTGCGTAAATAAGTTCCCCCTCATATTACCCCTAAACTTCTGTCCCTTAATTCTGAAGTCATGTCCTCTTGTTTGAATCTTCCCTATTCTCAAAGGGAAAAGCTTGTCCACATCAACTCTGTCTATCCCTCTCATCATTTTAAAGACCTCTATCAGGTCCCCCCTTAACCTTCTGCGCTCCAGAGAATAAAGACCTAATCTAATCGATCTTATAGAAACTTACAAAATTCTTAAGGGGTTGGACAGGCTAGATGCAGGAAGATTGTTCCCGATGTTGGGGAAGTCCAGGACAAGGAGTCACAGTTTAAGGATAAGGGGGAAATCCTTTAGGACCGAAATGAGAAAAAGCATTTTTCACACAGAGAGTGGTGAATCTCTGGAACTCTCTGCCACAGAAGGTAGTGAGGCCAGTTCATTGGCCGTATTTAAGAGGGAGTTAGATGTGGCCCTTGTGGCTAAAGGGATCAGGGGGTATGGAGAGAAGGCAGGTACAGGATACTGAGTTAGATGATCAGCCATGATCATATTGAATGGCGGTGCAGGCTCGAAGGGTCGAAAGGCCTACTCCTGCACCTACTCCTGCACCTAGTTTCTATGTTTCTATGTTTCTATGTTTAAAGCTACTGGTCCTCTTTCCTCAATTGCTCAGGCTGTCTGTTTATATGCAAGTGATTCATTTTGAGAATTATTTTGAGAAAGGATTGTTCTTTTTATGTAGGAAGGAACTGTGGATGTTGGTTTAAAGCAAAGATGGACATAAAATGCTGGAGTAAATCAGCAGGACAGGCAGCATCTCTGTCAGGCCTGAAGAAGGGTCTCGACCCGAATCATCACCCATTCTTCTCTCCAGAGATGCTGCCTGTCCCGTTGAGTTACTCCAGCATTTTCTGTTTATATTCATGTTCTTTTTATGCCTGGTACATATTTTTGTCAGAACCTGGACAACATTCTCTCATGTGGATCTCCTGTTTCTACTCACAGTTCCAATACTCTGTTCTTTCTTTATTTCTCTCAGCCCCAGAGATTTCCATGGGTTTACATACTCTCCTCATTTTTCTGTGCTGTTGATTTAATGATGACTTTTTAGTTCATCCTCCACTCTCACTGCCACATGACAAATCTCCTGTGTTTCCTCCAGGTTAGTCGCTTTCCCAAAGCAATCTTTCTCACACCCTTAAGCCTACAATTCCAAACACAGATCTGTCTCTGTACTTGTTCTGTGTAACTATTTGAAACTCACAACCTTTGGCACGTTTTTTAAATGTTATGTTATTCTTGTCAAATGAAAACTTTAAAACACTAGACAAAAATCGGGCAAGACAATCTAGACTTTATTCAAGAGCGCCAAATACAGTTATTACTGGGAGATTGCTCAACGAACAAAGATACACCTGCTCCTTATATACAGAATTTCCCTTTGATGTTTGGTTTAATGCAGAAAGCACTTTGGAACTTTTCCGTCTTCCAAACGGTCTTATAACAAATATACATCATGCACCTCCGAAAGACACAGCAGATTAAACACAGCCCAATTCCACATTACGGATAAGCAAATATCCTGTTATCCTAGGTAGACAAAAGTGCTGGAGAAACTCAGCATCTATGGAGCGAAGGAAATAGGCAATGTTTTGGGCCGAAACCCTTCTTCAGACTGACTGTTATCCTTTCGACCTTATTTTGTTTTACGATTGCCATTTGTCCTTTGACAACAGAGAACAGAAACTTACTAAAGTAGACTGCAGTGAGCGTCAGTTACACATGCTCCGTTTCAATCTTCCTTAAAGCACAGAAGTAATATAACACAAGAAGAGGACTTTAAGCATTTGTAAGTGCTCTACCTATCCCTATCCCTATCCCTTGCTGTCTTCTTGAAGCTTTGCAATTTATCTTTGTCACGCCTTCTCCTATCTAATTAATACCTCATGAGAGGAAATATTTTTTTTAACAGCTAACAATACTGAGACAATGTGTCCCCTCTGCTCCCCCCCAGGTTTTCCACCCCTGATCCTACATACGCTAGGGACAATTTTTTTACATTTACCAAGCCAATTAATCTTCAAACCTGTACGTTCTTTGGAGTGTGGGAGGAAACCGAAGATGTCGGAGAAAACCGACGCAGGTCACGGGGAGAAAGTACAAACTCCCATACAGACAGCAGCCATAGTCGGGATCGAACCTGGGTCTCCGGCACTGCAAGTGCTGTAAGGCAGCAACTCTACCATTGCGCCACCTGCAACTGCTAAGTATTTCCAGCAACTATGATGTTCTGTATATTACAGTTCCAGCATTTTTTTTTTCTTCATCCTCCTTTCACAGCGATTCCTCAATTTATGATGGTCCGATTTACAATTTTTTGTTTTAATGTAATTGGCTCTTCTAGGTAAGTGTCTCAATTAACAGAGCTGAAACAAAGAGCGTGCCGCTCTCCAGAGGAATGCACTGCACCTAATTTTCCACAGTGCATTTTGCACAAACCTTTTTAATTCATGAAGCATCACTCAGCGAAATGTTTTCCAGGAATGCATCCCTTTCATAAACAGAGAATAGTTCTATTTATATCTCTTCCAAATTGTTATCTAGCTGTCACCACCCTCTTTCAACTTGTAGCATGAGAACTTCTTTTCATCTTACCATAGACATTCCCTTTGTTCCCCCAAAGACACACCACTTGTCTCTGAATCTTAAAGCATGTCTGTTTACTAACATTGCCGGGTGTTGATGAAAAGTCATCAGTCTGAAACATTAACGCTGTTTCTTCTTCACAGACGCTGCTTGATCTGGCGGTTATTTCTTGGATTTTTTGTTTTGTATTTTAGATTTTGAGTAGCTACAGTTCTTCGTTTTCTCTGTCTGAAGTTGGTGTAATTCACCTGGTGGAACTGGCATTACTCATGAACCTGTAAGGGCTCCCATGAAGAAGACAGATCTTTTGCTCAACATGTAACATATAGTCATAGAGTCAGCATAGAAACAGGCCCTTTGACCCAACTTGCCCACGATGACCAATATGCCCCATCTACACTAATCCCACCTGCATGTATTTGGCCAATTTCCCTCATAACCTATTATATCCATATACCTGGCTAAATGTTTCTTAAACATAGTGATAATACCTGCCCCAACTTCCTCCTTCAGCAGCTATTCCATACACCTAGCACTCCATGTATAAAAATGGTTGTGACTCAGGTTCCTATTAAATCTTACCCACCTCACCTTAAACCTATGTTCTCTGGTTCTCAACTCCTTGTATACAAGGACACTCATTTATTCCATATCAGAGGAGGTTGTGGGCCATTCAGCACATTAAGCATATTTCACATTTTAATTATGTTATGGATCATCGGTAATTTATTTCTATTAAAAGCCTACACAATATCCCGGGCTGGAAAATAATTTTTACAGAAAATATCACTCTTCCTATTCATAACATATAACCATATAATAATTACAGCACGGAAACAGGCCATCTCGACCCTTCTAGTCCATGCCGAACACATAATCTCCCCTAGTCCCATATACCTGCGCTCAGACCATAACCCTCCATTCCCTTCCCGTCCATATATCTATCCAATTTATTTTTAAATGATAAAAACAAACCTGCCTCCACCACCCTCACTGGAAGCTCATTCCACACAGCTACCACTCTCTGAGTAAAGAGGTTCCCCCTCATGTTACCCCTAAACTTCAGTCCCTTAAATGAATTGATAATGGGTAATGGATAATACTGCCTTTCAAATGTAACTGATCAGCTTTATGAACATTTCTGTACCTATCCCCCACATATCTCATTTTACTGGAATCTTGCTTAAATTAAGAGATTGTTCCTGAGTTGTTTAAAATGAGCATTATAGATATTGGATGCTATTACTAGCTTTTTTACATGCTACACACTCAGAAACCGATAACAACCAGAGTGTGTCACATCAGTGATCATTTTCAGGTGAAATCATGTCAATTGCCAAATTGTTCGAGGCAATTTCAGTCAAGGTCCATGTCAGCATGTCTGATCTACTTATCCAGTGACAGGAACACATCTAACGTGCAATTGTTAAAACAATGCTCATTTCTGCCTGCACAGACACCAAATAAGAGTTCAAAGTTTCACACAATGACTTGGAGTCATGGAGTTAATGACTTGTGAAGCAGCATCATTAGAATCATCACACCTGTTCATATCACCAAAGATCCTATAGCAAGCAAGATAGATCACTTGACGAAAAATACGTAGTACGGTCATGGGCAGATGCATGGGTAATTTTCAGCCCCACTTCCGTAACCGGCTTCCGTCTCTGCACCGAAGATCTCATAGGATACTAGTATGAGATGGAAGCCGGTTACGGAAACATCCTCGTAAAAATAAAAGTTATTTGGGAAAAATCTTCTCCTCATTTTCAGAATTATAATATATTAACACAAACTGTTCCCCCGCAATGATGATTATATTGCGAGTCGGGTCGGGTCGGGTCAGGTTACGGAAATGGATGAAAAAAAGGCCCATGTTCCGCTCCGTTGCGCCCTACACGTCAGCCTATTGCATTTAGAAGGAGTGGTCTATCTTGCTTGCTATAGGATCTTTGCATATCACTGTAGCAGAGACATAATATAAAGAGAGCCAGAGAGGTCTTGGATCTGTGCAGGAAGGCATCATGGTTTATAACAAATTAGCTGACAACTTTGGTGCGGCACGGTGGCGCAGCAGTAGAGTTGTTGCCTTGCAGCACCAGAGACCCAAGTACGATCATGATGGTGGGTGTATGTCTGTCTGGAGTTTGTAGGGTCTCCCCGTGACCTGCGTGGGTTTCCTCCGGGATCTTTGGTTTCCTCCCACACTCCAAAGACGTACAGATTTGTAGGCTATTTGGCTTGGTATAAATTTAAATTGTCCTAGTGTACGTAAGACTGTGTTAATGTGCGGGGATCTCTGGTTGGCACGGACTCTGCGGGCCGCAGGGCCTGTTTCTGCACTGTATCTCTAAACTAAATGGTATTCCTTTACCTACATCAATGTATGGCAACCTGCATCGATATACAGGAATGCTATCTGCTGCATAAACCCAGGAACAACAGGCAGCAGCAGGTGCTGGATGAAAAGCTGCAGGAACACCTGGAATGTAAAGAGCAGCACACAGTAGGTTAGGCAGCAACTGCGGAGAGAGAAGCAACACTGACAACTTTTAATCAGAACCTTCGATCATTTGTTTTTTGTTTTTTTTCATATGTAATTTATGCGCATCGTGTTAGCTGCATGTTCTGTTGTTCTGCCTGTTTTATGATGTCTAGCTTTTTTTTTCTGTACAGCACTTTGGTCAGCTTTGGTTGTTTTTTAAGGTGCTTAACAAATAAAGTTATTATTATTATTATTATTATTATTATTATTATTATTATTATTATTATTATTATTATTATTATTATTATTATTTGTAAAAGAGTTTAAGAGGAAACTGGAGCACCCAGGAAAATCATATTCAGTTGCAGGGAGAATGTACAAACTCTTTGCATACAGCACTTGTAGTCAGGATCGAACCCTGGTCTGAACAGCCGCTGTCACGATGCCTTCCTTTACTGGGCCAATCCATGTTCTCCAGGGATGCTGAGTTACTTCAGCATTTTGTGTCTTTCCTCGGGAAACCAGCATCTGCATCTCCTTATTGCTGCAATCAGATGGGAAAAATCCTTCACATCCATCTGTAGGGGTCAACATGCTTTATAATAATGCAGCAATGAATAAATCCCTTTTCTAATTACACATGGATTACCAAAACATTTCTTTGTTTTTCAAAGAGTGATACTCTGCTTATGGCTGCTGCAGAAAATACAGTTTGGTCGAGCATCTCTCCTTTCATGATCCAAATATTGTCTGAGGTTGTGATTCCTTTAGACAGCAGCTTAACATTGACAGTGGCTGCTCAGCAGTGTCATTAACATGGTGGGAAGCAGCACAATCACAACCTATCTGTGCGTTTGGCATGCTAGGGGTAGGGAAATGTAGCGAGTGGCTAAATTTTCAAGCCAGTAAAGTCCTCACGCATTCCGAAATGGGAACTCCTTTACAGGATCATGCTGTGAGAATCATTTTGAAACCAGAGGATAGAATTGTTAAAATATCACGTTAAAACATCACGTTTCACTCAGTTCTTAACAATTGGATATGATCAATGTAGCATCCCTGCACAAGCAATCACTTTCAATAATCTTCTCTCATGTATTACTGACTTTTTCAATCCCCTACCTAAAGAGTAGTTCCTGAAGACTGTGAGAAAATGTGCGAATGTTTCATCTCAATAGGAAACTTGCTTATATTCCTCATTCTCTCGTGGGAGATCCGCCACCAGAAGCTACCAAAAAAAATGAATTGCAAAAGCAAGGAAGGAAAATCTTGTAGACAGACATAAAACATTGGTGTAACTCAGTTACTCCAGCATTTTATATCTATCTTTGGTATAAACCAACATCTGCCGTTCCATGTTATTACAAAGCAAATCTCATGCTGGGAACCAATTTCATATTAGCAGTCACATGCAACCAATACCAGTGTATCGTGGCAACTATCGCATTAGTGACATTATTTCACCACAATGTGCTCCAGTGCTGTGACGCAAATGATTTTTAATGGAAGTGCATCATTTAGCATTTTGTGGTAATTAAGCCTTTTTGCAATGAAAATGCATTACATTAGCAATTATTCTGGGTGAGGCATTGTAAATTAGCACCTTTTGACAGTTGCTCACAGAGAATTGAAGGAGCAGTGTGAGATGTCTAAGTGCAGTACACAAATTAATATGCTGCCCAGGAGACTGTTGTAGGAGGTGAAATAGTAACTTCCAGGGGATATCAGTCTCTTGGATCTTAAATCCAGCAACTTCTCAGGGGAATGGAGGGAAAATGGTGCAAAGATGAAGTGGCGCAGTGTAGAGTTGCTGACGTACAGCGGCAGAGACCCTGGTCCTGACTACGGGTGCTGTCTGTATGAAGTTTATATGTTCTCCCCATGACCGCATGGGTTTTCCTCAGGTGCTCCGATTTCCTCCCACACTCCAATGATGTACCGGTGTGTAGGTTAATTGACTTTGGTAAAGATTGTAAATTGTCCCTCGTGTGTAAGATAGTGTGAATGTAAGTCTAATCGATGTGGACCCGGTGAGCCGAAGGGCCCATTTCTGAGCTGTATCTCTAAAGCCAAACCTGCACCATGAAAATTTTAACCTCCAGATCTTAATTTGACCCAACTGACAGACTCTGAATCACAAGTATCTGGACCCTTTGACCCATGGAATGAGCTTCATTCCCCTCTCAGAGGGAAATGGGACATCACTTGGAATCATTTATAGGGTCATAGTGTCATAGATCTTACAGCGTGGAAACAGGCCCTTCAGCCTAACTTGCCCACACCGGCCAACGTATGCCATCATGTGTACGCATGCGTGTGTGTGCATGCACATATGAGAGACATCACAAAACTTATCATGATATTGTTGCTTGTGCTATATATAAATGACTTGGACGAAAATGTAGATCTGTTGGATAGTAAGTTTGTAGAAAACCTGGTGGAGTTGAGGACAGTGAAGAATATAGTCAAATTTGGTTCCAGCGCTAAAGATAATGTTGTTCTTGCACACAAATACAGTCGAAATCCAACTTCCCGACTTGGACAAGATGACACCGGAGCATGATGACTCTTTGCATGTTCTTCCCAGAGAAAGATCTACTATTATCTGATGCAGTCACTGCTCTTTTCTAAATCTACCCCCTTTGCTCTACCTATTGTACTTGATTATGACCTCCGTGGATTGTCACCTTGACGTGGTGGAGAAGCTTGCGTGGTCCTGAGATCCTGAGAGTGATGCCGTCTGGAGCTAGGCTCCTGTTAGGGTCATCCATGGCGATAAGGTCGAAGGGGAGGTCTCTGACAAAGACAATCCAACCAAGACCTCAACGGTGAAACAGGCGGAGGATGATGGCCGACCTTAGTGGAGCATCACAATGGCTGGGAAGGTGGATGAAGGCTGCAGCAGAAAATGGTCTCCAGTCATCTTGGACTCCATGCTCCTGCATCCTGACCCACATCTGTCAAGGACCGTGGGGTGGCTGTCTGTGCACCAGTCTCCCCACGTTAAACAAAGTCACGCACAGGCGTTCTCCATATAGGGAATAACACCCTGGAGGCACCCAAGGTCAGCCATGACTGACTAAGATGACCTAATTGTATTAATGTGCAGTATTATCTGATCTGAGTGGATAGCATGTAACATTACTCAGTGCACATAATAATAGTAAACATAAACCTGAACATAAACCTAGAACTCTGTTTGAGTATTCGGTGACAAGCCGAATCTCTTCAAACTTTTGAGAAAATCGAAATGCAAATTTGCAGGGTGGTCTGAAACTGATTCATGCTATGTACTTTCCCCCAGATTCTCATATTAGTAGAAAATGATTCCATCCAGCTTCCCCTTCAATTCTAATCAAGACCATAATCAAATATTTTATATTTCAGGTATGTGGTCAAAACATAAAATGTCAAAACTATCTGAATTCTCCATTAGTCACACACTGTGCAATTTTGCTAAACAGCAGGTAATTTAAAACAAAAATGTACAGATGATTACATGATATGAGGGCTTCTTCAAAAAACGTAGCTACAATGGCAAAGGAAATGTACTTAAGTAACACAACATATGTAGGGCTTTGAGTATAAGAATAACTTGGGATAATTCTCCTCAGGGCACTAAGTTTAAGAGGAGACATTGAGAAGTTGAAAATCAAGAAAGTTTTGAGAGAGTGTAAAAAGAGAAATTATTTCCATTTGGAAGCAGAAGACAAATATCTAACCATAATTGGCAAAAGAGAGATAGAAAATATGAAATGTATTTTTCTTCATGTATTTGAGTTATGACGATCAGGAGAGCACTCCTGGAAATAGGAGGCTTGTGCTGGTTGGCTGCCAGTGACTAGTGGAGTTCTGCCAGGATCAGTGCTGTGGCTCCACTCTTCATGTTATATATTAATGATTTGGACGAGGGGATTGAAGGCTTTGTGGCAAAGTTTGCGGATGTTACGAAAATAGGTGGAGGGGCATGTAGTATAGAGAAAGCAGGGACACTGCAGAAGGACGTGGTCAAGTTGGGAGAGTGGGCAGAGACGTGGCAGATGGAATAGATATGAGATATGAGATATGCCATTTATTGTCACTATACATGTACAGTGAAACTGAAAGCTGCTCGTACTCGGTGCATACATACAATTTAGCACAAAAACAAGAGACAGAAAAAACAAAAAAAACAGAAGGGAGAAGGGGGGGGGGGGGGGGGGGGGGGGGGGGGGATAGGTGCACAATTTCTGCGGCGCTACATTCATATATACATATATACAGATGGAAGTCCGTGGTGTTGGGCAGTGAAGTCAGTGCATGTGTGAATTAGAATTAATAGTAGTTATAATTCTCGGAAAGCAACTATTTCTGAGTCTATTTGTCCTGGATTTGATGCACCTATAGCGCCTTCCAGAGGGCAGCAGGTCGAACAGTCCAAACGCAGGATGGGAGCTGTCTTTGATGATCTTCTTTGCCCTGCTAAGGCAGCGGGAGGTGTAGATGCCCATCTATATAGTGTAACAAAGTGTAGAGTCATACATTTTGGTAGCAGGAATAAAAGCATTGACGATTTTTTAAATAGGGTGAGAATCCAGAAAACGGAGGTGCAAAGGGACTTGGGATTGCTGGTGCAGGATTCCCAAAATATTAATGTGCAAGTCAAATTGGTAGTAAAGAAAGCAAACTCAATGCTGGCATTTATTTCAAGAGGGCTTGGATACAAACATGGGGATGTAATGTTGAGGCTCTAGAAAGCACTGGTAAGGCCTAATTTGGAATATTGCAAGCAATTTTGGGCACCATATCTAGGGAAGGATGTGCTAGCTCTGAAGAGGGTCCAGAGAAGGTTTACAAGAATGATCCCAGGAATGTCTAGGTTAATCTATGACCCTGTACTCGCTAGAGTTTAGAAGAATGAGGGGAGACTTGATTGAAACATACAGAATAGTGAAAGACTTGGATAGAGTGGAGAGGGTGTTTCCACTAGTGGGAGAGTCTAGGACAAGAGGTCATAGCCTCATAATTAAAATACGTTCTTTTAGGAAGGAGATGAAGATGCATTTCTTTAGTCGAGGGGTGGTAAATTTGTGGAATTATTTGCCACAGAAGGCTTAACGAGTCAGGTAGCATCTCTTGAGGACATGGACACATGACAGTTTGGATCGAGACCGTTCTTCAGACTGGTTGTAGTAGTGGAGAGAAAGATGGAAAAGAGGTGGGGGTGGGACAAAATCCAACAAGTGAGAAGTGGATACAGATGAGGAAGGGGTTTGATTAGCAGATAGAGTCAAAGAGTCATAGAGTGATACAGTGTGGAAACAGGCCCATCGGCCCAACTTACCCACACCGGCCAACATGTCCCAGCTACATTAGTCCCACTTGCCAGTGCTTAGTTCATACCCTTCAAACCCATCCCATCCATGTACCTGTCTAACTGTTTCTTAAACATTGGGTCAGTCCCAGACTCAACTACATCCCCTGGCAGCTTGTTCCATACATCCATCACCCTTTGTGTGAAAGAGTTACGCCCCGCAGATTCCTACCCATTTTTTTCCCCTTCACCTTGAACGCATGTCCGCTGGTCCTCGACAAAGGCCAGAGGTAAAACAACACAAAAGGGTGTGATACAGGGAGAGATGTGGAGTAAAATGTGAAGCCGGAGGGAGGGATACAGGTGGAGAGCGGTAGGTGAAGGGGTAAAGAGAGAAGGATAGCGGTAGAAATGGATGTACAAAAAAAGTAGTCCCCAAGGAGGAGAGGGACGTCTGTTCGCAGAATCTGCCCCAGTAAATCAAGCATTCGGGGCGACCTGAAATTGGACTTTGAAATTGGTGCCAAAACATGGCGGCAAATATATAATATCTACAAAAAGAATCTCATCGTGCAGTTGAATATGGATCAAATAAAGCACCATTGAACGATTGAAAGGTTACTACCCTCGAGGTGCTGCTTTTTAAACTTTTTGCCTAATTCCCTATATTCACTCTGCTGGACCCCATCTTTTTTCTACCTATGTTATTTGTGCCAATATGCACAAATGACTGAATGGTAATATAGATTGCTGGAGGTTTCAATTTGTTAGTCCTATTGCTTGTGCCAGTGATTGTTGTATTCATCATTGGCTGCCTTAAGCTAACAGATTGTTTGTATTTACTCTCTTAAATAGTGTTACCACCAATCCAGAGAACTGTGGCCAGCCAAGGAGAAAGCAAACACCAAACAGAAGATGCCAGACACCCTCATTATGAGCACATTGCAGTGGAGAGACAAGTATTGCAGCCGTTTGCCAAAACCACTGGTACAACCACCTGAGGAGATTTTATTTAGAGAAACAGACCCTTCGGCCCACCGAGTCCACGCCGACCAGCGATCCTGCACATTAACACTATCCTACACACACTAGGGAACGTTTACACATACATCAACCAATTAGCCTACCTACCTGTATATCTTTGGAGTGTGGGAGGAAACCGAAGATCTCGGAGAAAACCCACGTGGTCACAGGGCGAACATACATTCTCCGCACAGACAGCATCCGCAGTCGGGAACCGGCCCAGGTCTCCGGGGCTGCAAGCGCTGTGAGGCAGCAACTCTACCGCTGCACCACTGTGCCATGCCAATTCTGGCCGTCACAATATCTAGACTTTGATAGTTCGGTCAAGGTGAGCATTAGGCCAATGGTGCATCTTCCTGGAGGCCTTTAAGAGAATTAAAACAGCTCCTTGACTAGTTCAGAGGCAACTAGCAGCAATGGGACCTATTCCCACTTTGCTAAGCCAGCAATGGCTTTACCGTTTGCAGAGGGTCAAAATTATGCCAGCTTACACAATAGATGCAATAATGTGTAGTAATGTTAATTGTAAGGATATTAAGCATAGGAGAGATATCTGCTCCATGTATAATGATATGGATTTGAGTATAGGAGCAGGGAGGTTCTACTGCAGTTGTACATGGTCTTGATGAGACCACACCTGGAGTATTGTGTACAGTTTTGGTCTCCTAATCTGAGGAAGGACATTCTTGCCATAGAGGGAGTACAGAGAAGGTTCACCAGACTGATTCCTGGGATGTCAGGACTTTCATATGAAGAAAGACAGGATAGACTCGGCTTGTACTCGCTAGGATTTAGAAGATTGAGGGGGGATCTTATAGAAACGTACAAAATTCTTAAGGGGTTGGACAGGCTAGATGCAGGAAGATTGTTCATGATGTTGGGGAAGTCCAGAACAAGGGTTCACAGTTTAAAGATAATGGGGAAATCTTTTAGGACTGAGATGAGAAATACAATTTTCACACAGAGAGTGGTGAATCTCTGGAATTCTATTCCAAAGAAGGTAGTTGAGGCCAGTTAATTGGCTATATTTAAGAGGGAGTTAGATGTGGCCCTTGTGGCTAAAGGGATCAGGGGGTATGGAGAGAAGGTAGGTATGGGATACTGAGTTGAATGATCAGCCATGATCATATTGAATGGCGGTGCAGGCTCGAAGGGCTGAATGTCCTACTCCTGCACCTATTTTCTATGTTTCTATGTTTCTATGATATAGTAAGCACTTTATATGTAGGCAGTAAGCCCTACTGCCAGCATAAAAATAAGACACATAACATCAGGCCTGGCTGGAATAAGTATGTACCTGAGTATCATGCTGAAGCCCGCGAAGCCACTAAATCATGGGCTATGGCAGGTAGACCCAGACAGGGGCCTGTGTTTGAGTACAAGAAGCTCACTAATGCAAGCTATAAGCTTCCTATGTAAAAATGGAACAGCTAAAATCTCCGGCACAGCTAATATCGCAGAGTTATGGCAACAACATTATAGTACTTTATTCAACTGTGTCCAAGGTGATTTGTATAGCGTGGACAATATTGAGAATAATGACTCAATGGTGATTATGTCACATGAGGTGTATCATGCCATGAACAAGCTGTCAGACAACAAAGCAAGTGGCTTGGATCATATTTCTGCTGAACATCTTAAGTATGCGAGTATGAGGATAGCTCCACTCCTTGCTATTTGTTTTACTGGTTTTATGATTCATGGATTGTTACCAGACTCAATGTTGTCTGTTCTGCTAGTGCCGGTCATCAAGGACAAAGCTGGAAAAGTAGGCAGCCTAAATAATTACAGACCTATAGCTTTAGCCAGCATATTGTGAAAAGTCTTAGAAAGAGTTCTGTTGAATAGAGTAAATGAGTTTGTTAACTCCACAGATAACCAGTTTGGTTTTAAAGCTAAACATGGCGCTGTCTTGCGCATATATGCCCAAAAGGACATTGTAAACAAATATAGAGGCAAAAACTCTTCAATTCGTGTGCTTTATTGATGCTTCCAAAGCCTTTAATATTGTTAATCACAGAAAGCTGTTTGTTAAGATGTCCAAGAGGGGTGCCTATATACATTGTGAGAATTGTGGCTTACTGGTAACATAGAAACATAGAAACATAGAAACATAGAAACATAGAAATTAGGTGCAGGAGTAGGCCATTCGGCCCTTCGAGCCTGCACCGCCATTTAATATGATCATGGCTGATCATCCAACTCAGTATCCCGTACCTGCCTTCTCTCCATACCCTCTGATCCCCTTGGCCACAAGGGCCACATCTAACTCCCTCTTAAATATAGCCAATGAACTGGCCTCAACTACCCTCTGTGGCAGAGAGTTCCAGAGATTCACCACTCTCTGTGTGCAAAAAGTTTTCCTCATCTCGGTTTTAAAGGATTTCCCCCTTATCCTTAAGCTGTGACCCCTTGTCCTGGACTTCCCCAACATCGGGAACAATCTTCTTGCATCTAGCCTGTCCAACCCCTTAAGAATTTTGTAAGTTTCTATAAGATCCCCTCTCAATCTCCTAAATTCTAGAGAGTATAAAGCAAGTCTATCCAGTCTTTCTTCATAAGACAGTCCTGACATCCCAGGAATCAGTCTGGTGAACCTTCTCTGCACTCCCTCTATGGCAATAATGTCCCTCCTCAGATTTGGAGACCAAAACTGCACGCAATACTCCAGGTGTGGTCTCACCAAGACCCTGTACAACTGCAGTAGAACCTCCCTGCTCCTATACTCAAATCCTCTTGCTATGAAACCCAACATACCATTTGCTTTCTTTACTGCCTGCTGCACCTGCATGCCTACCTTCAATGACTGGTGTACCATGACACCCAGGTCTCGCTGCATCTCCCCCTTTCCCAATCGGCCACCATTTAGATAATAATCTGCTTTCCCGTTTTTGCCACCAAAATGGATAACCTCACATTTATCCACATTATACTGCATCTGCCAAACATTTGACCACTCACCCAGCCTATCCAAGTCACCTTGCAGTCTCCTAGCATCCTCCTCACACCTAACACTGCCCCCCAGCTTAGTGTCATCCGCAAACTTGGAGATATTGCCTTCAATTCCCTCATCCAGATCATTAATATATATTGTAAATAGCTGGGGTCCCAGTACTGAGCCTTGCGGTACCCCACTAGTCACTGCCTGCCATTGTGAAAAGGACCCGTTTACTCCTACTCTTTGCTTCCTGTTTGCCAGCCAATTCTCTATCCACATCAATACTGAACCCCCAATGCCATGTGCTTTAAGTTTGTATACTAATCTCTTATGTGGGACCTTTGTCGAAAGCCTTCTGGCAGTCCAGATACACCACATCCACTGGTTCTCCCCTATCCACGCTACTAGTTACATCCTCGAAAAATTCTATAAGATTCGTCAGACATGATTTACCTTTCGTAAATCCATGCTGACTTGTGTCCAATGATTTCACCACTTTCCAAATGTGCTGCTATCCCATCTTTAATAACTGACTCTAGCAGTTTCCCCACTACCGATGTTAGACTAACTGGTCTGTAATTCCCCGTTTTCTCTCTCTCCCTCCCTTCTTAAAAGTGGGGTTACGTTTTGCTACCCGCAATCCTCTGGAACTACTCCAGAATCTAAAGAAGTTTTGAAAGATTATTACTAATGCATCCACTATTTCTGGAGCTACTTCCTAAGTACTCTGGGATGCAGCCTATCTGGCCCTGGGGATTTATCGGCCTTTAATCCATTCAATTTACCCAACACCACTTCCCGACTAACCTGGATTTCACACTCAATTCCTCCACCTCCTTTGACCCGCGGGCCCCTGCTATTTCCGGCAGATCATTTATGTCTTCCTTAGTGAAGACGGAACCAAAGTAGTTATTCAATTGGTCCGCCATATCCTGGTTCCCCATGATCAACTCACCTGTTTCTGACTGCAAGGGACCTACATTTGTTTTAACTAATCTCTTTCTTTTCACATATCTATAAAAACTTTTGCAGTCAGTTTTTATGTTCCCTGCCAGTTTTCTTTCATAATCCATTTTTCCTTTCCTAATTAAGCCCTTCGTCCTCCTCTGCTGGTCTCTGAATTTCTCCCAGTATGCTGCTTTTTCTGGCTAGTTTGTACGCATCATCCTTTGCTTTGATACTACCCCTGATTTCCCTTGTTATCCATGGATGCACTACCTTCCCTGATTTATACTTTTGCCAAACTGGGATGAACAATTTTTGTAGTTCATCCATGCAGTCTTTAAATGCCTTCCATTGCATATCCACCGTCAACCCTTTTAGAATTAATTGCCAGTCAATCTTGGCCAATTCACGTCTCATACCCTCAAAGTTACCTTTCTTTAAGTTCAAAACCATTGTTTCTGAATTAACAATGTCACTCTCCATCCTAATGAAGAACTCAACCATATTATGGTCACTCTTGCCCAAGGGGCCACGCACAACAAGAGTACTAACTAACCCTTCCTCATTACTCAATACCCAGTCTAAAATAGCCAGCTCTCTCGTTGGTTCCTCTACATGTTGATTTAGATAACTATCCCGCATACATTCCAAGAAATCCTCTTCCTCAGCACCCCTGCCAGTTTGATTCACCCAATCTATATGTAGATTGAAGTCACCCATTATGATCCACCTTATTACGAATACTCCTTGCATTGAGACACAAAGCCTTCAGGCTTGTTTTTACAACACTCTTACCCTTTATACAATTATGTTGAAAAGTGGCCCTTTTTGATTTTTGCCCTGGTTTTGTCTGCCTGCCACTTTTACTTTTCACCTTGCTACCTATTGCTTCTACCTTCATTTTACACCCCCCTGCCCCTCTGCTCTTGTACCCATCCCCCTGCCACATTAGTTTAAATCCTCCCCGACAGCAGTAGAAAACACCCCCCCAAGGACATTGGTTCCATTCCAGCCCAGGTGCAGACCGTCCTGTTTGTACTGGTCCCACCTCCCCCAGAACTGGTTCCAATGCCCTAAAAATTTGAATCCATCCCCCTTGCACCATTTTTCAAACCACGTATACATCCGCAATATCCACCTATTTCTACTCTGACTGGCCCTTGGGACTGGTAGTAATCCAGAGATTATTACCTTTGAGTTCTACTACTTTTAGCATATCTCCTAGCTCCCTAAATTCATCCTGTAGGACCTCATCCCTTTTTTACCTATATCGTTGGTGCCAATATGCACCACGACAACTGCTGTTCATCCTCCCCCTCCAGAATGTTCTGCAGCCGTCAGTGACATCCCTGACCCTTGCACCAGGGAGGCAACATACCATCCTGGAGTCTCATTTGCGGCCGCAGAAACGCCTATCTATTCCCCTTACAATTGAATCCCCTTTTACTATTGCCCTTCCATTCTTTTTCCCCCCTCATGTGCCGCAGAGCCACCCATGGTGCCATGAACTTGGCTGCTGCTGCATTCCCCTGATGAGCAATCTCCCTCAACAGTTTCCAAAATGGTATACCTGTTTAGGAGGGAGATGACCGCAGGGAACTCCTGCACTACCTGCCTACTGCTTTGCTGACTATTGGCCACCCGTTCCCCTTCTGTCCTCTTACAACCTTTTACCTGCGGTGTGACCAACTCACTGTACGTGCTGTCCACGACTTTTTCAAGCGTCGTGGATGCTTCAGTATGAAATCCAACCGCAGCTCCAATCGTTCAATGCGGTCTGCCAGGAGCTGCAGCTGGACACTCTTCCTGCAAACATAGTCACCAGGGACACCGACCATATCCCTGATCTCCCACATTGTTGCAGGCTGAGCAAACCACGGGGCCATCTCTCCACGATATATCCTACTCCCAATTTAACTATATTAAATATTAAAAAACACAAAACTTTATCCGTTAACTTTACTAATAAATAGTGTACCCTTAACTCCCAGAATCCTTAACTCCCAGAATCCTTATCTCTCAGAATCCTTATCTCCCAGAAATCCTTACCCTAAAGGCAAAAATGTAAAAATGTAAACCAATCAGAGGCTTCCCCCAGACTCCTTCTCTGGAACGTTGGCGCATTTGGTGTTCCAGCGCAGGTACTCCTCCCCTCTCACCAACGGCTCCCTGGGCCTCTGTGAAAACAAGCCCCGTGGTGTATTTTATACTTACAGCACAGGTACTCCTCCCCTCTCACCAACGGCTCCCTTGGGCCTCCCTGTATGCCCACACGACTATGCAAATAAAATGGGGCAATAGGGTCTCAGCCCCATTTAGGGTTAGCAAATGGTTAGACAAGGGGGAATTTGTCCCGAATCCCCTTTTAAATCTACATCCATGGATAACAAGGGAAATCAGGGATAGTATCAAAGCGAAGGATGAGGCATAAAAATTAGCCATAAAAAGCAGCATACCGGAGGACTGGGAGAAATTCAAATAACAGCAGAGGAAGACTAAGGGCTTAATTAGGAAAGGAAAAATAAATTTTGAAAGAAAACTGGCAGGAAACAGAGAAACGGACTGCAAAAGTTTTTATAGATATGTGAAAAGAAAGAGATTAGTCAAACCAAATGTAGGTCCCTAGAAGTCAGAAACTGGTGAGTTGATCATGGGGAACCAGGATTGGCGGACCAATTGAATAACTACTTTGGTTCCGTCTTCACTAAGGAAGACATAAATGATTCTGCCGGAAATAGCAGGGGCCCGCGGGTCAAAGGAGGTGGAGGAATTGAGTGAAATCCAGGTTAGCCGGGAAGTGGTGTTGGGTAAATTGAATGGATTAAAGGCCGATAAATCCCCAGGGCCAGATAGGCTGCATCCCAGAGTACTTAAGGAAGTAGCTCCAGAAATAGTGGATGCATTAGTAATAATCTTTCAAAACTCTTTAAATTCTGGAGTAGTTCCTGAAGATTGGCGGGTAGCAAACGTAACCCCACTTTTTAAGAAGGGAGGGAGAGAGAAAATGGGGAATTACAGACCAGTTAGTCTAACATCGGCAGTGGGGAAACTGCTAGAGTCAGTTATTAAAGATGGGATAGCAGCACATTTGGAAAGTGGTGAAATCATTGGACAAAGTCAGCATGGATTTACGAAAGGTAAAGCATGTCTGACGAATCTTGTGGAATTTTTCGAGGATGTAACTAGTAGGCGTGGATAGGGGAGAAACCAGTGGATGTGGTGTAATCTGGACTTCCAGAAGGCTTTCGACAAGGACCCACATAAGAGATTAGTATACAAACTTAAAGCACAAGGCATTGGGGGTTCAGTATTGATGTGGATAGAGAACTGGCTGGCAAACAGAAAGCAAAGAGTGGGAGTAAACGGGTCCTTTTCACAATGGCAGGCAGTGACTAGTGGGTACCGCAAGGCTCAGTGCTGGGACCCCAGCTATTTACAATATATATTAATGATCTGGATGAGGGAATTGAAGGCAATATCTCCAAGTTATCGGATGACACTAAGCTGGGGGCAGTGTTAGCTGTGAGGAGGATGCTAGGAGACTGCAAGGTGACTTGGATAGGCTGGGTGAGTGGGCAAATGTTTGGCAGATGCAGTATAATGTGGATAAATGTGAGGTTATCCATTTTGGTGGCAAAAACGGAAAGCATACTATTATCTAAATGGTGACCGATTGGGAAAGGGGGAGATGCAGCGAGACCTGGGTGTCATGGTAGCACCAGTCTTTGAAGGTAGGCATGCAGGTGCAGCAGGCAGTGAGAAAGCGAATGGTATGTTAGCTTTCATTGCAAAGGGTTGAGTATAGGAGCAGGAGGTTTCACTAGAATGTTACTAATCATGCACCCCCATATTACAGGCTTTCCAATTGTTTGGACAGATCAGCAATATAGAGATTAGAACATATGAAACATGGAAATTAGGTGCAGGAGTAGCCCATTCGGCCCTTCGAGCCTGCACCGCCATTCAATATGATCATGGCTGATCATCCAACTCAGTATCCCGTACCTGCCTTCTCTCCATACCCCCTGATCCCCTTAGCCACAAGGGCCACATCTAACTCCCTCTTAAATATAGCCAATGAACTGGCCTCAACTACCCTCTGTGGCAGAGAGTTCCAGAGATTCACCACCCTCTGTGTGAAAAGTTCTTCTCATCTCGGTTTTAAAGGATTTCCCCCTTATCCTTAAGCCGTGACCCCTTGTCCTGGACTTCCCTAACATCGGGAACAATCTTCCTGCATCTAGCCTGTCCAACCCCTTAAGAATGTTGTAAGTTTCTTTAAGATCCCCTCTCAATCTCCTAAATTCTAGAGAGTATAAACCAAGTCTATCCAGTCTTTCTTCATAAGACAGTCCTGACATCCCAGGAAACAGGTCTGGTGAACCGTCTCTGCACTACATCTTTGGCAATACTGAGCGTCCTCAGATTTGGAGACCAAAAACTGTACGCAATGCTCCAGGTGTGGTCTCACCAAGACCCTGTACAACTGCAGTAGAACCTCCCTGCTCCTATACTCAAATCCTTTTGCAATTAAAGCTAACATACCCATTCACTCCTTATTTTGCTTTCTTTACTATAAGATGAGGTCAAATAGGAAATTCTGACAGACATTTTAAAGTGACATTCTGATGTGTATTGTATAATTGAAAGATTGTTTTTGCCTGTAATGAATCCTCACCGGCATAACAGGTTTACGTACTTATTTATTATACGAGAATATAACTGATGTCTTTCCCCCCCCCAGATAAGATTATGTTTATTTTTGCAATTAACATCATATAACCAATGTTAATTTGTTTTACCACTTCGCAATACATTTAGGGACATTGGGAAAACACGTTAAACTGTTTCGAGTTTGGTCATAAATGAGAGACTTTAATGATTTTTTCCCTCAGAGAAGTTTCCTTTTTAAAAATCAAACTAATGGTGCATAACTATATTCTAACAAAGTCTTAAGTTATCTTCCATGCATGAGGTATCATGAAACTTTTCTTTTCTTCCCTTTTCATACCCAGGCAGCTAAGAGAGGCCCGTAGAGAAAATAAGCACCGGGAAAATAAATCGGAAAAATGGTGTAAATGATGCTCTAATGGATAAATTCGCTTAAAGTTCCCAGTAAATACCAAAAATCAAAAGATTAGTTTGCGGGTCTTTCAAGTGAGGATAGAGTAGTACACTCAAGAAAGCTGGGGGAGCTCACTCTAGTTTGCTGGTCAGCAGCATGGGAAGAAAAACTAAACTGTCGCTTAATCTGGAAGTGAACTGCATTTTCTCACTTTCTGTCAGCTGTACCCTTGCCCGGTTAAAAACTAGGTGACTTGTCAAGCGCAAGGTCTGCGAGAAGAGGGATGTGTCGCGCAGTTGTTGATGACATACTCCCTGATTATCCAAACTTCCTTCCTTCCTGCCTTCCCCCCTCCATTCCAAACAACCTGTACGTCCTTGTGTCAGGGGAAATGTAGTCAATGAGAAGTGAATGTTGGTGTTGGATGTGTATGTGCTGTGACTCTAAGCATCAACTGTCAATCTTCAACAAAAGTGCAATTTTTTTGCGGTCTGACTGGTGCTTACGATGATAACCAAACCATGCTCTGACTGCACGCAATTGGACAAAGTGGCTTCACAGCATACTATTTACAAGTTAGTGAAAATTAGTCTGGTGCATCGAAATAGACTACCTTTGAATTATCAGTATGTGGGAAGTTGATGTAGTGGTAGGATAGCAGAATTACAAAAGCACTCGCATTCAGTACCCTAAACTGGCCCAGAAAGATAAGCAACTAAGGTATAGCATCGGGCTGTAGCCCATGAAGTTGCTAATCCACGATTGCTCATAATGACCTACTTGAATGCTGAGAAATGGAGCATAATCTTTGCAGTTCTACACACATGGTTCCCCTGTGAACATGACAGATGGATATATTGTAAGGCATTCTCCGAGTGCTGTCCGCATCTATCACAAAGTCACTCGCTGTAGTTTTGACAGATTACTCAAGCACATGAGTACGTTTGTATGCACACACAAGGTTGCATAACAAATCTACGAGTGCTACGGTCGCACATGTCAGAGGGATTGCTGTTCCATAATTTCACCGTGGGCCCGCAAGATGCATTCACAATTTTAGCGGCTCATATCAGAGACAAGTTGTGTATACGTATGGGAATCCCGAGATATCAATCCGTGAGCCGATCGGCCGCATATTAAAAAGGTAGGCAGATCCTCTGCAACAATTCCTACGGAGTTTATTAAGTATTACCCTCTTGCTCCAAAGGATGTGAATCAATCGGAGGTGTACCTGGAACCTCTACGACCTCGTCTTAAGTAGCCCAAGTCCATGCCCAATTTGTTTTCTGGACTTAATTGCGGCCTAACTCTTTATGGCGATTACGATTCGCTCCAATAAATACAACAAATGGACGGGGAACGAGAGTGACAGCCGTAAGGCCGTTTTCAACGTCCGAACATTAATTCTAATAATCTAGATGCATGCCTAACAGTATGAGATAAAAACACGATTAATTGTGTCAAACATTAAATCTTCTCTGGGTCATTAGCTTGGTCACCCGGCTGCTGCCGTGGCAAGCAGTGAAGATGAAAATCCTTGATGTAGGGGATAAGATTGGTAAGTGTGCCTATCTGAGATGGTCCTGACAAAGTACGGACGACTGATTTATGGAATCTTGTGGATACAGAGAACTATAAAATGTGGATGGAAAGTCGAACATTGGTGGAACCTTACACAGTCTATAACTCGAGGAGCTCTTGCGAATTGCACCTTGAGCAACAGGGATCTTTGAGTGGATACAAATACATGACACCTAAATAGCGGAGTTCTCAGATAAATAGGGAACTATCTATAAAGCTTTTGCACCTTGCCTTATCGCATCGGAAGGGGAAGTGGAGACGAAAGGGGCCATGTGACAAAGTGTCTGGCTTGTCATGTTGAGCAAGCCATTATATAACGTTCATTGGTGTTCAATATCTGCGAAGCTTAACAGTTATGGACAGCACAGAGAGTACGAGGGAAATGCGATTATTGCAGAGTGGCATTAGAGGATGTTCTCATGGCATTCGGTAGGTTCGTGAGCATATGTGGAAGGGTGAGGTTACTGGATGAGGTCAGACTTCCCTAAGAGCACAGAGGGTGCCAGGAAATTTTACACACGTCTGATCATAGAATTCATACAGAATGACTGATCGTACAACACACACTTGAATAGCATTGCCCGGTCAGGGGGACACGTCCAACACCGCTCGCCAAGCAAGGTGTGTGAGGTGTATGATCACAACGATTTTATCGCCATAAATAAAGAGGCTGTACCACAGTTCAGGACGCATGCAAGGGTATGATACAACCTTTAGTTGGTAGTGCGGTAGCTTGATGCAGCGTCGGAAGTACATCGGTGCAAGTGGTAAAAAGTGTCCTAGACAGTTATGTGTCGGCGAGCCAAAGGTTTCTGAGGGATTTTGGCCAAACGCCGAAAGTGCTGAATGCTTACGTAAGATGGGCCTGTTTGGTTGGTTGAGTAAAGGTGTGACAGAGGCCGAAGGTGGTTGTTTTCCGAGAGTTAGCGGTGTAAGGTTTGATGCTATGAGCGTCACCTATCGCCGTTCCACTTCTGTTATATGGGTGCAGTGAGCAGTAATAGAATTAGCCCCGTAGCATTTCAGGTGCATGAGTTGAAACCCTTCAGCCCTGCCGAGCCGGCACCTATTTGCTATCAGAATGACAATCTTCCAGCATCGTTGTTTTTTCATTCTTAAAGTTGTTATATTGTTTTGCCGTGGTTTTTCCAGTTGTAACCTCGCGCCTTTCTTTTCCTGTAGCAGATGATATGTTGGATTGTTGGATACTGGTATTTAAATACTCATAAAACCGCTGAACCATTTGATGCGTTTTAAATTTGTATATAATAAACGTTGGAACACCATATTTTGATAATTGTTACATCGTTCTTCGTGGCAAAAAATTATGTTATGTGCTATGTCTTGAATTCAAAAATGGTTGCATTTTTTTGCTCCAGAATGTTTTGTTAATCGAGTTAATATTCCGTTTTTGTTGTTTTTGTACTGGATACGCCCCATGTCAGATCTTGTTTATTTCCATGTTTTTTCAATTTAAAAGTATGTTCTACGAAGTGATGTCTTTTGCTGTAAAGAGTTGTCTGCTTAACTATGTTCAAAGTATTTATAGTTTATACTGAACTTAACGGTGTGTGTCTACCAGACTTCCATTTGTTGCCTAAAAAATCTTTTGTGCACAACAGAATGATTCAGTGTGCAAACAAACGTAAAAAATTGTCAATATATATTCATAATCTTAAAACCAACTGGTATGAAATCCTTGATGGTAATTGTACAAAGCAGGAATATGAGGGCAACTGGCTCTTAGTATTAAGAAAGGAAAATCCATTGGGGGGCTATCCTTAGTGGAGGTATCTGCACACGGGACTTAGAAAAGGTTGATTTAGAAAACAATAGGTGGAGGGGGAGTAGGGCCATTCCGCCCTTACAGCCAACACCGCCATTCAATATGATCATGGCTGATCCTCCAAATCAGTACTTTCTCAAGATTAATTTCTTAATTGGGCTTTTGTTTCTTCACTGAAGATTTTTTTGTTCATTTCCTGCTGGTGCAAAATGACCACATACCTATTAGAGTACACTTATTGATAGCTAGTAGTAAGAAGAATTGAATTCATCTGCCAGGAACATTCCTGTTTTAGAGCTGGAGATCCCATATTTCCATGCATTCAAAAGAAACCCATGCAGGAGGCTGAGATATGATCTTTCAGAGGTTGTATAGAATCATAAAGGGGAGGGGTATTAATTGGGACCGAAGAAGGGTCTCGACCCCCAAACCGTCACCTACTCCTTTTCCTCCATAGTATGCTTTTGTTTATTATGTAACTTAGACTCTCAGATCCTTGGATTTTGTGTATATTGTAGATGTACCGTCGGTCTGAACAAAATGTGTGTTTGTTGCCTGCAGTTAGCTTTTATACATGGCAATACAGAAACAACAAAACACACAATAAACACAAATTAACATCCACCACAGTGAGGTCCCCAGGCACCTCCTCACTGTGATGGAGGCGAAAATCTTAGGGTTACTGTCTCTTCCTCCTCTTCCTCCTCTGCGCTGAGGCCAATACCCCACCGTGCATGGTACTTCATCCCGCGGCTCACCGGCTCTGCGAAGGGGGGCCATTCAAAGCTCCGGCGGCCCGGGGTGGGTCGTAGCTCTGCCCCCTTCCAGTCCACAGAACGCAGCTGTTGACACGGGAGCTTCCGAAAACCTTGGCACCAGCCTGTGGACCTGCGAGCTCCCGACGATGTTGTCCACTGGCCCGCGGCCGAGCCCCGGATTCAGGTCACCGCCGCCTCAGAATGCCGCCTCAGCTACCGGAGCACCGTCTCTGCCCCGCGCCGGGCCATCCTCACCGGAACACCGAGTCATGCCGCTGCCTCACTGAACACCGCCACAGCTCGAAGACTGCCAGCCTGCTTGGTGAGTCCAGGCTGGCCTCTATATTCCAGAGCCTTGGGGTCGGTCGCAGGCTGGAGGCCGCCCAGCTCCACCATTATGCCTCAGCACAGACGGAGGCAGAAGAAGGGGGGATCAACAAGACAAGAACATAGACAGAAAAAGCCCGTTTTAGCCGTCCCCGCCCACCACATAACCCAGCTCTAATAACCAAAATTTTAACTAACAAGACAAAAAAAACAAACAACAACAAAATGTAAAACAGATGGGACTGCAGTCGAGCCGCAGCCATTCAACAGCGCCTCCCCTCCATTTTCTGCCTCCCCCGCTGAGTTTCCGTTCTCCAGCCATTTTTTATCTACAGGGGATTAGATACAGTCAATGTCCCGAGTCTTTTACCCAAGAGGTGGTCAACTGCAAAACCGAGGACAGATGTTTTGAGGGTGAGAGGAACAGCTTTATCCAAATCTGTGAGGGTCAACTTTTTCACGTCAAACAGTTGGTTGACTGAAGCTGAACAGATATCAAGTATTGAAGAAGGAACTGCAGATGCTGGAAGACTCGCAGTGTACACAAAAATGCTGGAGAAAACTCAGCAGGTTTTTTGCCAGCAGATCTACTGGATCGAAGGAAATAGGCATCGTTTTCGGCCAAAACCCTTTCTCCACACTGATGTTGATGCATGGGGCCGGGGGGCGGGGGAGAAGAAAGGAAAAAAAAACAACTAGTCTAAGGAAAGTCCTAATGAAGTAGTTGAGTCATGTAGATAGATAAACAATATTTAAAATATACTTGGTCAGAAACTTAGATAGGAAAGGTTTAGAGAGATCTGGTCAAATGCAGCCCAGTGGACCCGTAATAGATGGGGAGCATCTTGGTAGGCATGAATGATTAGGGCGCCAAAATGCTAGTTTCCCTGGTGTGACTTGTGTAATTACTTTTTTCCATGTTTCCCTATATTATGACTATATATTCTTTTGCATCAAATTAGGATTATTTGTATTGGTATGTGGGACTTCAGTAGCTTGCTGTGGCATAGACTATGGATAGTCCCTGAACTGCCCAGAATGCAAGTACATTACCTTTCCATCTATTATTTCCTCCCACAAATGCAATATGTGAATGAGTAACATTTTTTGCAGATTGTGCACCATCTTCATCCCAGCATGGTTTAAAACAGTTTTGATGCTTACTACAAAAATGAAAGGAGTCCACACAGCCCCTTTTGGGTCAACTCCTATCAGAACTCCATTGTCACGTCAGGAACCACCCCCAGTTCTCTGGAGAGGCCAGGAAGTAGAGTGAGTACCAACAACGCTGTTACATTGTGAAGGTACATTGGCCCATTGGCGGTTTCCTGACAAGAAGAAGAAGTATTAATACACTGCATTGTTCACTCCTGGTGCATTAGCTGTAATTTTCATTTTCTGCAGTAATCTTGCCAACATTAATCAACTATCACCACTGGTCAATGCCACACATGCACTTGGTTTCACGAGGGC
>NW_026576479.1:0-5000 GCF_028641065.1 Leucoraja erinaceus | reverse complement strand
GATATGCTACCAAAAGAGGACTGGCCTCATCTCAGCGGGATGGTGAAGGGCAACACTCACAGTGCCCGGGGGAGTTGTTGCCGGCGGCCGCCGGGGCAGCAGGGAACGCCTCATCCACCTCTAAAGCGCCTTCGCGACTGAGTTGGCAGGCTCGCACCCGTGTACCGCGTCCAGCCATTGCGCACCGCAGTGTGCCATCAGTCTCACTGATGCCCATACGTTTCCTGAGCCGTGGGATGCCCACCGGACGGCCACTCCAGAGGCCGTACGAGGGCCCGTCCGGGGGCTTGGAAACACGGAGGCTAGGGATTTTGCCTGGCAAAACACGGGGGGGCACGGCCAAAGGCCGTGTCGATTTGACCGTTTAAAAGACGGCGCACCTGGAACATTGTCCCAACATCGGCCTCTCGAGGGCGCCACCCTTCGCGGCTCCCTCGCCGTCCACTCAACGTGTCCTCCCGACGTACATGACCATTCCATCGACCTGTCCCTCCACCCTATGCCTCCGCCAGCCCCACGATCGGGCTGACTTCGCACTGCTGGACGGCCGGGTCGTTGCGCCCACCTAGGTCCGGGGGGGTCCTGTGGCGGCGACCAAGGGTCGCCGCCATATAGCTGGTCGAACCCTCAGCACGGGAGAGTGGTCAGTCCGGAGGCACCCACCAAGCCCTTAACCAGAGGGTTTAAGGCCCCAGGGGTTTGGGTGCCATCCTTCTATCGTTTGGTACCCAACACCTCCCAAGCCAGGAGGAACGTCTTAAAAGGTTTGCCTCTCAGAAATACTTGACTCCGCTCTTCCTTTTGAGACCCATGCATTCAACACTGCTATAACAGTTACATGCTAAGGGAGAAGAAGAGAATTCCATGCTATTATGATTTCATGTGTTTTTTCGGGGCAGCATGGTTGGCGGCAGCTGCGTAGAGTTGATGCCTACAGCCCCAGCGGTTAATGGGCCTCTTTATTTAGCACCTATGGTAGGAAGGGATGAAAAGTGGGTTAACATTAGACACAAAAAAACAAGTTGTAAATGGGAAACATGCGTCAGCATGGACTCAATGGACCCAACTGCCTGTTGCCATGCTGTTATCTTTCAATCAATTCAATCAATTCTGTGCGGATCCCCTCCATTCCATGGTCCTCTCAACATATGTATTGCTTTGCAGCGTTTCAAGCACCTCTTTAGCATTCCAATGGAATCGCCTTTTATACTTTCCTTGATCCATTTTAATCCTTAACTGATCACACAGTAAAAAGGATTTCTTCAAATCACTCCCTTCTTATGCCAAATCATTCTTCAATCTTTGGTGCCAGTCCTTGATCCTCTGCCATAGGAACAGTTAGTGTCAAAACTTTGCCCGTAATTTATATGATTTTAAAACACCACAATCAAGCCCCTTTGTAATCACTTTGCGCCAAGGAAAACCTCAGTTTTCCACAAATCTAAAGGACATCATCTATGGGTAATTTGGTAACTCTACACGGACACACTTTGCCTCACTAAAGGGTGACAATAATCCTCTAGTGAAACTACAAGCCAGGCTTTTACAAAGGTGACATCAAGGGTCTTGGATTTCAGTCCAACCTTTTAGGGGAGGTGGGCATTATGCAAATACAGTCATAAAGTAGTTACAGCACAGAAACCAGGTCCGTCAGATCCACTCTTCATGCAACTGAATGTCTATCTAGTTTCCTTGTTGGGCCAATATCCCTCTATTCCTTTCCTAACCGTGTATTCAGCAAAATGGTTTTAAAGGCTGCGATTTTACCGAAAGTAACCACCTTCTCTTTGCAGCTATTGTTCTTCATCCAACAGCTGTGGAAAAACCCTGTCCCTAGATGCGTTAAAATATTTTACCCTCCCACCCCTTCAAACCTGTGTGTCACTTTTAGATTAACTATCCCATGCTTGGGAAACGACTTGTGAACTGTTACCTTGGATAGACACAAAGTGATGGAGAAACTCAGCGGGGTAAGGCGGGTGGTTATCTCTTTTCACGTTGCTGGTGCATTTCATAATGTGTCTAAATCTCATGTTGTAACGGGCACGGCTCAACTCCTGTCCCCCTTGAAAATAACCCAACCAATCCAATCTATCCGTGCAAACAAAGCCTCCTCCAAGTAAAATCCTTCGGGAGATCTCTTCTGCACAAGCGGTTCTTTGCGATTATATGACTGGAAGCTTAACACTAAGTCTAATTTACCAGAGCCAATGCACAAAACTTATTTCACGGCTGAAATAAAAATCCATACTTTATTCATGCAATGAAAAATTGCAAATTCTGGCATAGTTTCTGTCCTTATAGATCTTTCCTTCCGCATTGAAATGCACGTCATTGTCCCGCAAGATGGGGACAGTGTGTTTCAATAATGCATGCACAGCACACAACATGGCCATTCCCATGAATGATATTTATTCATCCACTCTGGTTGCATTTGTTAAAGATGGTTCTGAAAGTTCGCGATTTTGAGCAAAGTCCTTTGTCATGCTCTTACTCATCTTTAACGAGGTCCTCAAACCTAGCTGCTTCATTGGTACTAGGAATGCTCTTCTTTATATCTTAAACGGCAATTCATTTTACTCAGTAATCAATTTGAGCGGCATGCAAAAATATTGGCACACAATTATTATGTATAATACTTGCAGAAGATAAACATTGGACTGACTTCAACTGTTTCATTCCTGACATACCGGTGGCTCAAGACTTCTAAATCCCCTCACATTCCCCAATGACCTCTCTGTCCGGGGGTTCCACAGGGCCAAGAGCGAGCAACACCCGGAAATGGGAGGAATGCACCTAATATTCAGCTTGGGAGGTCTGCACCCCCGTGGCATGAAACATCGAATTCTCCCCAATTTTGTTAGGCCTTGCTGTCTTCCTAACCTCCTCAGCCGTACGGCCTCCTCCCATCCCTCAAGCTTTCGGGCTCACCGCCTCTTTTTCCTTTCTTCTCCCCGCCAACCCCCCCATCATCTGAAGAAGGGTTTCGGACGAAACGTTGCCTCTTTCCTTCGCTCCAATAGAAGCTGCTCACCCGCTGCTCAGTTTTCCAGCATTTTTATGTACCTTCGATTTTCCAGCATCTGCAGTTCCTTCTTAAACACTGAATTAATTAACCCATTTTCAGATATGTAGAATTTTATGACCCTAACCTTTACAGGACATCTCCAGGTAATGGGCCTATTCCAAAATCTCAGTGGTTTGGCATCTGGATCACTATGTTACATTTACTGCACTCTCTTTAGAGTCTCCGGGGGGCCCTGGTCTCTCTGGTGAACTCTCTGGGGCCACATTAGAACGTGCAGATAATTTTTAAAAAGTGCAAAGGACTGCCAATGAGGTAGGGTTGGGTGTTTGTAGATGTGGGTGTCGGACTGGTGCCTGTGACGTTTTCTCACGCAAGCCGCTACTCATTTTTGACAGATGCCTCACATCACAACACGTTCACCTGAAGCTCGAGTCTTTTTGCTGTCAAGTTATGTCCGTGTAATGCTCCAAATTGTAAATTAACACACGTTTCTTCAACACCAACCCTCCCAGGCTTTAACAAGGCGACAGCATTGATGTTATGAAAATGAGGTAATCTGGCCTATTTTAGTCTATCTCGTATGCCTTATTGAGTGAATTAAATTAATTTACTAAATTAGATTAAAGTAGATTAAATTATACTCCTATTCCTGTTGAACTTATGTACGAAATGGGGTTAGAGGGGAGAGAGAGAGATAGAACAGCCATGATTTGATGTTGTAGACAGATGGGCCACATGGCCTAATTAGACTATTCCCTTAGGAACCTTTTGCCTTAGTTCCGTCAACGACCGGCTCTGACAAGTAGAATGTAATAAACACAGTGCAGTGACCAGTGGCCTCCTCATCAGTGTTCTCCGACCCACCTGACCCAGTCCAAGATCGGGAACAATATATCTCCTATCCCTGGCATTGATTGCTATGAATAACTTTCTGGGGGGTTGGGGAAGGCCTTGCCAGTAAAACTCAAAAAAGCTCCGCACAAGTCACCAAAGAACCTCACAACACTTGGTGACAGCTTTTTGAATTCCAGTACAATGCTTGCAAGGATTATTTTCACCTAATGTGCAACTCCTGGTTACCCATTTGTACCATATATAATCCTAACACAAAAAAAATGACAAACTTTTTGATCAGCAACGCAGTTTGGCTCTGTGTGAAAGCAGTGTTCCCTCTTCCTTCGAAAAAGTTTTTTGGGCCACAGTAACGCCAGTGTCTGGGGAACACCTTGTAGCTTTCTATGCCTCATTTTCATTTTATCAATCATATTGTCGTACAACTTGTGATTTAATTTCTCATCCTGCTACTGCACACTCTTCACCCCTGCGACAGCGACTGTTATATTCTTAATTGCACTGAGCTCCACTGAATAACCTCAGAAAATTTTTACTTTACAGGTATTTTTTGTCTTTCGTGAGAGTCAAGTGCTACCTCTGCATTGGCCTCTGTACACCTCAGGTGATATGTCGTCATTTTTTTTATTTTAGAAATACATGCACAGAACCAGGCCCTTGCGGCCCCACCGGATCTGCGCTCTCGCGCATGACTAACGATCCCCGCGCATATAAACACAGTCTTTACACCCACTATGAACCATTTTTGACATTTCCCAAGGCCAATTAACCTACAAAAACTGTCGGTCTTTGGAGTGTGGCATGAAAGAAGAAAAGATTCTCACGAGAAAACCCACGCAGGTCACGGGGAGAACTTGCAAACACCGTACAGACAGACACCCCATAGGCGAGGGACGCAACACGGTCTCCGGCGCTGCATTCACTGTAAGGCAGCAACTCTATCCGACTGCGCATCATTATTACCTGCACTGACTCATTAATAAACTCTTTAAACTGCTGTAAACTACTGAAATGTACACCTGTATCTGTGACTATAAGGTTTAGCATTTTCAGGCTTATTGCTGGCAATAAATTCAACTTATTGCATTGGAATTTTGGTTGCCTTTTAATGTAAAAATGC
>NW_026576478.1:0-96807 GCF_028641065.1 Leucoraja erinaceus | reverse complement strand
TGTAACACGGGGTGATTGTGTAACGCGGCACGAGTATTGTACACGGGGTGAAACACGGGGTGAGTGTGTAACGCGGGACGAGTGTGTCAAACACGGGGGTGAGTGTGATAACGCGGGACGAGGTTGTAACACTGGTGAGGTGTTTAACACGGGGTGAGTGTGTAAACGAGGGACGAGTGTGTAACGGGACGAGTGTGTAACGCGGTCGATGTGTTAACCGCGGGACGAGTGTGTAACACGGGGTGAGTGTAACACGGGGTGAGTGTGTAACACAGGGACGAGTGTGTAACACGGGGTGAGTGTGTAACACGGGGTGAGTGTGTACGCGGCGGACGAGTGTGTAAACACGGGGTGATTGTGTAACACGGGGTGAGTGTGTGTAACACAGGGACGGGTGTGTAACACGGGGTGAGTGTGTAACGCGGGACGAGTGTGTAACACGGGGTGAGTGTGTAAACGCGGGACGAGTGTGTAACACGGGGTGATTGTGTAACGCGGACGAGTGTGTAACGCGGGACGAGTGTGTAACGCGGGACGAGTGTGTAACACGGGGTGATTGTGTAACACAAGGACGAGTGTGTAACACGGGGTGAGTGTGTAACACAGGGACGAGTGTGTAACACGGGTGAGTGTGTAACACAAGGACGAGTGGTAACACGGGGTGAGTGTGTAACACAAGGACGAGTGTGTAACACGGGCCGAGTGTGTAACGCGGGGTGAGTGTGTAACACAGGGACGAGTGTAACACGCGGTGTGCGTAACACGGGGGTGAGTGTGTAACCCGGGCTCCACAATATGGGTGTGTTTAGGTCTGTTATGGGGAGAGGGGGATGGGAGAGGGGTGTGTGGAGGAGAGGGGGTTGGTGGTGTTGGGGGGTTTGGGCAGAGGGGTTGAGCAGGGGGGGGTTGATGGAGGTGTGTGTGTGTGTGCGTGTGTGTTGGGGGTGCTCACTGTCCAGGCTGGTTACAGGGGAGCCGGAGTTCCGCTATGTGGCGGGGATGCATGGGAACGAGGTGGTGGGCCGGGAGCTGCTGATCCTGCTGATGGATTACCTGTGTCGGGAATACCGGCGTGGGAACGCCCGCATCCTGCACCTGATCCACAACACACGCATACACCTGCTGCCCTCCATGAATCCCGACGGGTACCAGAGGGCAAACCGCCTGGTAGGGCAAGTGGCACCGCGGGCAGTGTGGGGGTAGAGGGGTCAGTGTGGGGTCAGTGTGGGGGGGGTCAGTGTGGGGGGGGTCAGTTGGGGGGTAGAGGGGTCAGTGTGGGGGGTAGAGGGGGTCAGTGTGGGGGGGTAGAGGGGTCGTGGTGTGGGGGGGTCAGTGTGGGGGGGGTAAGGGGTCAGTGTGGGGGGGTAGAGGGGTGCAGTGTGGGGGGGGTAGAGGGGTCAGTGTGGGGGGTGGTAGAGGGGTCAGTGTGGGGGGGGGTAGAGGGGTCAGTGTGGGGGGGGGGTAGAGGGGTCAGTGTGGGGGGGTAGAGGGGTCAGTGTGGGCTGTGGGTGGGTAGAGGGGTCAGTGTGGGGGGTAGAGGGGTCAGTGTGGGGGGGGGTCAGTGTGGGGGGGGGTCAGTGTGGGGGGGGTCAGTGTGGGGGGGTAGAGGGGTCAGTGTGGGGGGGTCAGTGTGGGAGGGGGTCAGTGTGGGGGGTAGAGGGGTCAGTGTGGGGGGGTCAGTTGGGAGGGGGGGGGTCAGTTGGGGGGGTGGGGTGTGGGGGGGTCGAGGGGTGGGTGTGGGGGGGTCAGTGTGGGGGGTAGAGGGGTCAGTGTGGGGGGGTCAGTGTGGGGGGGTCAGTGTGGGGGGGGTCAGTGTGGGGGGTAGAGGGGTCAGTGTGGGGGGGTCCCAGTGTGGGGGGGTAGAGGGGTCAGTGTGGGGGGGGTAGAGGGGTCAGTGTGGGGGGGTAGAGGGGTCAGGGGGGGGGGGGGGGTCAGTGTGGGGGGGGTAGAGGGGTCAGTGGGGGGGGGTAGAGGGGTCAGTGTGGGGGGGTCAGTGTGGGGGGGTCCAGGGTGGGGGGGTCAGTGTGTGGGGGGTCAGTGTGGGGGGGGTAGAGGGGTCAGTGTGGGGGGGTAGAGGGGGGTCAGTGTGGGGTGGTAGAGGGGTCAGTGTGGGGGGGTCAGTGTGGGGGGGTCAGGTGGGGGGGTCAGTGTGGGGGGGGTCAGTGTGGGGGGGTCAGTGTGGGGGGGGTAGGGGTCAGTGTGGGGGGGGGTCAGGGTGGGGGGGGTAGAGGGGTCAGTGTGGGGGGGGTAGTCAGGGTCAGTGTGGGGGGGGGGTAGAGGGGTCAGTGTGGGGGGGGTAGAGGGGTCAGTGTGGGGGGGTAGGGAGGGGTCAGTGTGGGGGGTAGAGGGGTCAGTGTGGGGGGGTCAGTGTGGGGGGGTCAGTGTGGGGGTGGTCAGTGTGGGGGGGGTCAGTGTGGGGGGGTAGAGGGGTCAGTGTGGGGGGTAGAGGGGTCAGTGTGGGTGGTAGAGGGGGTCAGTGTGGGGGGTAGAGGGGTCAGTGGGGGTGGGGTCAGTGTGGGGGGGTCCAGTGTGGGGGGTCAGTGTGGGGGGTGTAGAGGGGTCAGTGTGGGGGGTGGTCAGTGTGGGGGGGGTCAGTGTGGTGGGGGGTCAGTGTGGGGGGGGTAGAGGTCAGTGTGGGGGGGTAGAGGGGTCAGTGTGGGGGGGGTCAGTATGTGGGGGGTAGACGGGGTCAGTGTGGGGCAGGGGGGGGAGGGGTCAGTGTGAGGGGGTCAGTGTTGGGGGGTAGAGGGTCAGTGTGGGGGGTAGAGTGGTCCAGTGTGGGGGGTAGAGGGGTCAGTGTGGGGGGTAGAGGGGTCAGTGTGGGGGGGTAAGAGGGGTCAGTGTGGGGGGGTAGAGGGGTCGTTGTGGGTGGGTCAGTGTGGGGGGTAGGGGGGGTCAGTGTGGGGGGGTCAGTGTGGGGGGGTAGAGAGGGGTCAGTGTGGGGGGGTAGAGGGGTCAGTGTGGGGGTCAGTGTGGGGGGGGGGTAGAGGGGTCAGTGGGGGGGGGGTAGAGGGGTCAGTGTGGGGGGGTCAGTGTGAGGTCAGTGGGCGGGGGTGGGGGTGGTGGTATTTGTGTGGGGGGCTGGTGTTGGGTCTGGGGTGGGAGAGAGGGGGTGTCCAGTGTGTGGGTGACCACTGTGTGTCCCTAGGGCTCTGAGCTGGCGGGCTGGACTGACGGCCGGTGGACGATGCAGGGCTACGACCTGAAACCACAACTTTGCCGACCTGACGGGTCCATCCTGTTTTGACGCAGATGATCGGCCTGAGGGTCGCGGCACCGAACCCCCAACCACTTCATCCCCATCCCCGCCTACTACCGCTGGCCCAACGCCACCGTGAGTCACAGGGGCGGGTCACGGGGTCAACATGGGGGGCAATGGGGACGGGGGGGGAACGGGCAGTGGACACAAGTGTTGGGTGATGGTGGGGGGAGGGGGTGTCGGGAAGGTGCGAGTGACGGGGAGGGGGGAGGGGTCAAGTGTCTATTCCATGGAGAGCAGGAGGATGAGGGGGATCTTATAGAGGTGTATAAAAACATGAGAGGAATAGATCGGGTAGATGCACAGAGTCTCTTGCCCAGAGTAGGGGAATCAAGGACCAGAGGACACGGGTTCAAGGTGAAGGGGAAATGGTTTAATAGGAACCTGAGGGGTAACTTAACCTGAGGTGTTGGGTGTATGGAACAAGCTTCCAGAGGAGGTAGTTGAGGCTGGGACTATCCCAACGTTTAATAAAAGACAGGTGTGGAGGGATATGGACCAAGCGCAGGCAAGTGGGACTAGTGTAGCTGGGACATGTTGGCTAGTGTGGGCAAGTTGGGCTGAAGGGCCTGTTTCCATGCTGATGTATCACTATGGCTCTTGTCGCAACAATGCAACACGCATCCCTGTCCAAAATTCACCCCAGTCACAGAATCTAAATGGTTGGAGGGCAGGGTTAGATCTCATGGGATCCAAGGAGAGATCGCTAACGATAGACAATTGGCTTCACAAGGGTGATGGTGGAAGGTTGCTTCTGGGACTGGAGGCCTGTGACTAGTGGTGGGCCTCGGGGTTCGGTGCTGGGCCCGTTACTGTTTGTCATCTACATCAATGATTTGGATGAGAACATGCAGGGCAAGATTAGCTCATTTGCAGATTGTAAGTTGTACACTCTGGAGTTTAGAAGGATGAGAGGGGATCATATTGCAACATATAAGATTATTAAGGGTTTGGACACACTAGAGGCAGGAAACATGTTCCCGATGTTGGGGGAGTCCAGAACCAGTGGCCACAATTTAAGAATAAGGAGTAAGCCATTTAGAACGGAGACGAGGAAACACTTTTTCTCACAGAGAGTGGTGAGTCTGTGGAATTCTCTGCCTCAGAGGACGGAGGAGTAGGTTCTCTGGATGCTTTCAAGAGAGAGCTAGATAGGGCTCTTAAAGATAGAGTCAGGGGATATGGGGAGAAGGCAGGATCGGGGTACTGATTGTGGATGATCAGCCATGATCACATTGAATCGAAGGGCCAAATGGCCTACTCCTGCACCTATTGTCTATTGTTTATGATACATGGAGAAGAGCAGATGCAGTAGATGAGGTTAGAGGAGGTGCAGGTGAACCTCTGCCTCACATGGAAGGAATGCTGGGGTCCCTAGATGGAGGTGAGGGGGGAGGTATAGGGACAGGTGTTGGATCTCCTGTGGTTTGGGTGGGAAGGGGTGAGTTGACCAGGAACCAAATGCTTCTCTGATTCCTATTTAATCTTTCCCCTTCACCTTGAAACTATGTCTGGTCCTCGATTCCCCTACTCTGGGCAAAAGTCTCTGTGCGTCTACCCGATCTATTCCTCTCATGATTTTATACACTTCTATAAGATCACCCCTCATCCTCCTGCGCTCCATGGAATAGAGACCCAGCCTACTCAACCTCTCCCTATAGCTCACACCCTCTAGTCCTGGCAACATCCTCGTAAATCTTCTCTGAACCCTTTCAAGCTTGACAATATCTTTCCTATAACATGATGCCCAGAACTGAACACAATATTCTATCTGTTCAAGAAGGAACTGCAGATGCTGGAAAATCGAAGGTAGACAAAAATGCTGAAGAAACTCAGCGGGTGCAGCAGCATCTATGGAGCGAAGGAAATAGGCGACGTTTCGGGCCGAAACCCTTCTTCAGACTGATAGGGGATGGCGGGGAGAAGGAAGGAAAAAGGAGGAGGAAGAGCCCGAGGGCGGGGGGGATGGGAGGAGACAGCTCGAGGGTTAAGGAAGGGGAGGAGACAGCAAGGGCTAGCAAAATTGGGAGAATTCAATGTTCATGCCATCCGGACGCAAGCAACCCAGGCGGAATCTGAGGTGCTGTTCCTCCAATTTCCGGTGTTGCTCACTCTGGCAATGGAGGAGACCCAGGACAGAGAGGTCGGATTGGGAATGGGAGGGGGAGTTGAAGTGCTGAGCCACCGGGAGGTCAGGTTGGTTATTGCGGACTGAGCGGAGGTGTTCGGCGAAACGATCGCCCAACCTACGCTTAGTCTCACTGATGTAGATCAGCTGAAATCTAGAGCAGCGAATGCAGTAGATGAGGTTGGAGGAGATGCAGGTGAACCTTTGTCGCACCTGGAACGACTGCTTGGGTCCTTGAATGGAGTCGAGGGGGGAGGTAAAGGGACAAGTGTTGCATTTCTTGCGGTTGCAACGGAAAGTGCCAGGGGAGGGGGTGGTACGGGAGGGAAGGGAAAAATTGACAAGGGAGTTGCGGAGGGAGCGGTCTTTGCGGATCTATTCCATAACAATATATACAATCTATTACAATATTCTATCTTGCTGAGCAGGGGGCAATCTGTTGCAGGTGGTAGCGTGATGTTGGAGGCTGCATTGTTGTGTGTCCTGTACTGTGGGTTGCGGTGCTTTTGGGATGCAGCGATGCTGTGAGATGCAATGTGTGTAATGCATTGTCAAGTCAAGTTTATTCGTCACATACACATACGAGATGTGCAGTGAAATGAAAAGTGGCAATGCTCGCGGACTTTGTGCAAAAAGACAAACAAACAAACAACCAAACAGACTACAAACAGAATGGAACAATCACATATTCTTTTACATATTAAATATTGTGGGCGGAAGGAAAAAGGGAAACAAACAGCAATTTAAAAAAAAGCAGTAGAGTGGTACAGTAAAGTTAGTCCCTGTTGAGATAGGAGTTTACAGTCCTAATGGCCTCTGGGGAGAAACTCCTTCTCAACCTCTCCGTTCCCACCGCATGGCAACGGAGGCGTTTGCCTGACCGTAGCAGCTGGAACAGTCCATTGCAGGGGTGGAAGAGGTCTCCCATGATTTTATTGGCTCTGGAGTTGCACCTCCTGTTGTATAGTTCCTGCAGGGGGGCGAGTGAAGTTCCCATAGTGCGTTCGGCCGAACGCACGACTCTCTGCATTGGGCTGCGGTACTGGTGCAGTGTGTAATGCATCGGTGCATTGGTTGTTGCTGCAGGTGGCCCCAGAGACGTGGGCGGTGATAAACTGGATGAAGAAGATCCCGTTTGTGCTGGGTGCCAACATGCATGGGGGTGAGCTGGTGGTCTGCTACCCCTATGACCAGGGCCGCGACTTGTACGTCGACTTCCAGCCCAGCCCCACCCCCGACGAGGATGTCTTCCGCTGGTTGTCGCTGGTCTACGCGTCCAGTCACCGTACCATGGCGCAGTATGACCGGCGTATCTGCCACACCGACAACTTCATGCAGCACAATAACGTCATCAACGGGGCCCACTGGCACACCATGACCGGCAGTGAGTGTTGCAGACGGGCAGAGCCGGGCAGGGGTGGGGGATGGGACTGGGGGTGGGTGGGACTGGGGGTGGTGGGGGACTGGGGATGGATGGGGACTGGGGGTGGGTGGGGACTGGGGGGTGGGTGGGGACTGGGGATGGATGGGGGACTGTGGGGTGGATGGGGACTGGGGGTGATGGGGACTGGGGGGGGATGGGGATGGATGGGGAGTTGGGGATGGATGGGGACTGGGGGGGGATGGGGAACTGGGGGGGATGGGGACTGGGGATGGATGGGGACTGGGGGTGGTGGGGTGGGTGGGGAAACTGGGTGGATGGGGACGGGGGGGGGATGGGGACTGGGGGTGGATGGGGACTGGGGGGTGGATGGGGACTGGGGGTGGATGGGGACTGGGGCTGGGACTGGGGGTGGGTGGGGACTGGGGGTGGATGGGGACTGGGGTTGATGGGGACTGGGGATGGGGGACTGGGGGTGGGTGGGGACTGGGGGGTGGATGGGGACTGGGGGTGGATGGGGACTGGGGATGGGGACTTGGGGGTGGGTGGGGACTGGGGGTGGGGTGGGGACTGGGGGGGGATGGGGACTGGGGTGGATGGGGACTGGGGGTGGATGGGGGACTGGGGATGGATGGGACTGGGGGTGGATGGGGACTGGATGGGGACTGGGGATGGATGGGGACTGGGGTGGATGGGACTGGGGAATGGATGGGGACTGGGGGTGGATGGGGACTGGATGGGGGACCTGGGGATGGATGGGGACTGGGGGTGGATGGGGAACTGGATGGGGACTGGATGGGGACTTGGGGTGGATGGGGATGGATGGGGACTGGGGGTGGATGGGGATGGATGGGGACTGGGGATGGATGGGGATGGATGGGGACTGGGGATGGATGGGGATGGATTGATGGGACTGGGGGTGGATGGGGATGGATGGGGACTGGGGGGTGGATGGGGACTGGATGGATTGACTGGATGGGGGACTGGGGTGGATGGGGATGGATGGGGACTGGGTGTGGATGGGGGATGGTGACTGGGGTGGGGATGGATGGGGACTTTGGGATGGATGTGGATGGATGGGGACTGGGGATGGAACTGGATGGATGGGGATGGGGATGGGATGGGGACTGGATGATGGGACTGGATGGGACTGGGAATGGATGGTGACTGGGATCTGACTGGATGGGGACTGGGGATGATTGGGGATGGGGATGGATGAATGACTGGGGTGGATGGGGACTGGGGGTGGATGGGGACTGCTGAATGGATGGATGATGGGAATGGGTGTGGGGGATGGATGGGGACTGGGGATCTGGATGGGGACTGGGGGGGTGGTTGGGACTGGGTGGATGGGGACTGGATGGGACTTAATGGGGATGGATGGGGACTGGGGTGGATGGGGACTGGATGGGGACTGAAGGGGTTGATTGGGGAATGGGGTGACATGGGGACTGGATGATGGGACTGGGGATTTGACTGACTGGGGATGTGGATGATGATTGATGGGGACTGGGATGATGGATTGACTGGATGGGGACTGGATGGGGACTGGGGGATGGATGGGGACAATGGAATGGACTGGATGGGGGGACTGGGGTGGATGGGGATGGATGGGGGACTGGGGATGGATGGGGACTGGGGTGGATGATTGACTGGGGGTGGATGGGGACTGGGGGTGGGAATGGATGGATGGGGACTGGGGATGGATGGGGACTGGGGGTGGATGGGAATGATGGATGGGGACTGGGAATGGGGATGGAATGGATGGGGTCTGGGGATGGATGGGGACTGAATGAATGATGATGATGGACTGGGGAATGGATGGTGATGGATGGGGTCTGGGGATGGATGGGGTCTGGGGGATTGGATGATTGACTGGGGATGGATGGAATGATGGATGTGGGACTGGGGATGGATGGGGGTCTGGGGATGGATGGGGAATGGATGGATGGGACTGGGGATGGATGTATGACTGGGGATGGATGGGGGATGGGGATGGATGGGGACTGGGGATGATTGGGATGGATGGGGATGGGGATGGATGAATGGATGGATGGATGGGGACTGGAATGATGGATGGGGACTGGGGATGGATGGGGACTGGGGATGGATGGGGAATGGGGAATGGGATTGGGGACTGGGGGTGGATGGGGGTCTGGGGGGTGGATGGGGACTGGGGGTGGGTGGGGACTGGGGGTGGGTGAATGACTGGGGTGATGGGTTGATTGAATGGGGGGTGGGTGGGGACTGGGGGGGATGGGGACTGGGGGGGTGGATGGGGACTGGGAATGATTGAATGATGAATGATTGGGGGTGGGGACATGGGGGGGATGGGGACTGATTAATGGTTGGGGACTGGCATGTGGATGATTGACTAAATGGATGGATGAATGACTGATGGGATGAATGGGACTATGAATGATGAATGGGGACTTGGGGTGGGGTTGACTGTAATGGGTGGGGATTGGGGATGAATGGGGATGAAATGATGGATGGTATGACCTGAATTGGGACTGGATGAAATGAATTGGGGATGGGGATGGGGACTGGGATGGGGTGGATGGGGACTGGATGGGGACTGGGGATGGATGGGGACTGGGGGTGGAATGACTGGGATGGGGATGGATGGGGACTGGGGTGATGATGGGATGGATGGGGGATGGGGGGTGGATGGGGGATGGATGGGAACTGGATGATGGATGGGGACTGGATGGGGACTGGATGGGACTGGGGACTGGGGAATGGACTGAATGGATGAATGATGGGGACTGGATGGGGATGATGGATGACTGGGACTGGAATGAATGAATGGGATGGATGGGGACTGAATGAATGGGATGGGACTGGAACTGATTGGATGACTGACTGGGGTGGATGGGAACTGGATGTGGATGGATGCATGGATGATGATGGGGACTGGGGAATGGATGATGGGGACTGGGTGGAATGATTGGATGAATGACTGAATGGATGGGGGACTGGGGGAATGGAATGGGGACTGGACTGGGGGACTGGTGATGGATGACTGGATGGGGGACTGAATGATGGGATGGGGACTGGGGTGGATGGGGACTGGAATGGGATGGGGACTGGATGGGGACTGACATGGGATGGATGGGGACTGGGGGTGGATGTATGGACTGGATGGGGGATGGAATGGGGACTGGGGTGGATGGGGATGGATGGGGACTGGGGGTGGATGGGGATGGATTGACTGGGGACTGGGGGATGGATGGGGACTGGATGGGGACTGGATGGGGACTGGGGATGGATGGGTGGATGGATGATGGGGACTGGATGGGGAATGGGGGTGGGATGGGGATGGATGGGGACTGGGGATGGATGGGGACTGGGGGAATGGGATGGGGACTGGGGGGTGGATGGGGACCTGATTATGAATGGGGATGGGATGGATGGGGACACTGATGTATGACTGGGGATGGGGGATGGGATGATGGGGATGGAATGGGAATGGGGATGGGATGGGGATGGATGGGGATGGATGGGGTCTGGGGATGGATGGGGACTGGGGATGGATGGGGACTGAATGATGGGATGGGGATGGATGGGGTCTGGGGATGGAATGGTGAATGGGATGGATGGGGACCTGGGGATGGGATGGGGATGGAATTCGGGACTTGGGGATGGATGGGGTCTGGGGAATGGATGGGGTCCTGGGGATGGATGGGGACTGGGGGACACTGGATGGGGACTGGGGATGGATGGGGACTGGGGAATTTGGATACTGGGGATTAAGATGGGGATGACTGGGATGGATGGGGATGGAATGGGGAACTGGGATGGATGGGGTCCTGGGGATGGATGGGGAACTTGGGGATGGATGGGGACTGGGGAATGGATGGGGACTGGGGATGGATGGGACTGGGATGGGATGGGGACTTGGGGTGGATGGGGGGTGGATGGGGATGGGGACTGGGGGATTGGTGGATGGGGACTGGGGGTGGGTGGGGACTGGGGGTGGGTGGGGACTCTGGGGTGGGTGGGGATGGGGGGGGATGGGGACTTGGGGGGTGGTGGTGGGGACTGGGGGTGGGTGGGGATTCTGGGGACTGGGGGTGGATGGGGGACTTGGGGGGATGGGACCTGGGGGGTGGGACTGGGGGGGGTGGGGGATGGGGACTTGGGGACTGGGGGGGATGGGGACTGACATTGATGAACTGGGGACTGGGGGGATGGGGAATGGAGGGGGGATGGGGACTGGGGTGGGTGGGGACTGGGGATGTTGGGGATGGGGGATGGATGGGGATGGGGGGGATGGGGGACTGGGGGTGGGTGGGGGGACTGGGGGTATGGGGACTGGGGGTGGGTGGGGACTGGGGGGGATGGGGATGGGGGTGGGGACTTGGGGGTGGATGGGGACTGGGGATGGATGGGGACCTGGGGTGGATGGGGACTGGGGGGGGCGGGGGATGGGGGGGATGGGGACTGGGGGGGTGGATGGGGATGGGGGATGGGGGTGGATGGGGGTGACTGGGGGGCGGGATGGGATGGGGACGTGATGGACTGGGGATTACTGGGGGGGTGGGATTGATGGGGAGTATGTGGGGACTGGGGGTGTGGTGGGGACTGGGGGTGGATGGGACACTGGGTGGGGGATGGGGACTGGGGGATGGGGACTGGGTTGGATGGGGGCCTGGAATGATGGATGGGGACTGGGGGTGGGATGGGGACTGGGGGGGGCATGGGACCTGTGGGGGATTGGGACTGGGGGGGGGATGGGGGTCCTGGGGATGGGGGGAATGGGTGGATGGGGAATGGGTGATGGGGACTGGGGATGGATGGGGACTGGGGGGTGGGTGGGGACTGGGGATGGATCCTGGGGACTGGGGGTTGGTGGGTGGACTTGGGGATGAATTGGGGACTGATGGTTGGTGAATGACTGGGAAGATTGGATGGGATGGGGACTGGGTGGTGGGTGGGGACTGGGGGGTGGTTGGGGATGGGGGGGATGGGGACCCCCATGGGACTGGGTGGGGATGGGGACCTGGGGGATGGATGGGGGGGGACTGGGGGTGGATGGGGACTGGGGGGGGATGGGGGACTGGGGGTGGATGGGGACTGGGGGGGGGGATGGGGACTGATGGGGATGTGGGTCTGGGGGTGGGATGGGGGTCTGGGGGTGGATGGGGGGATGGGGGACTGGGTGGGGGAAATGGGGAATGGGGGGGGATGGGGACTGGGGGTGGGTGGGGATTGGGGGATGGGGGATGGGGACTGGGGGTGGGACTGGGGGGATGGGGGTGGGGGCTGGGGGATGGATTGGGGACTGGGGGGGGGGGATGGGGACTGGGGGGGATGGGGACTGGGGGTGGATTGGGGGGGATGGGTTGGATGGGGGGGACTGTGGGGGGATGGGGACTGGGGGGGGATGGGGACCTCTGGGGGTGGATGGGGATGGATGGGGACTGGGGGGGATGGGGGAATGAGGGGGTGGGGTGGTTGGGTGGGGATGGGGGGGGGGGGGTGGGGACTGGGGGAGGAGGGGGACTGGGGGCGGGTTGGGGGTGGGATGGGGTCAGGGTTCGGGCATTGCTCCATGCAGTCGTGTGGTTGCAGGTATGAATGACTTCAGCTACCTGCACACCAACTGCTTTGAGGTGACGGTGGAGCTGAGCTGTGACAAGTTCCCCACCAAGTTCACTGCACACCCAGCCCCCACCACAGGTGATGGAGCTGGCCGAGCGGTTGGGAGGACAACCGCCGAGGCCCTGCTGCTCTACATGGGGATCATGGTTAACGCCCCTGCCCCACCTCGCCCCTACCCTAACCTGCCACCCTACCCACAAGCGGCCCACCCCCCCCCCTCACCCCACCCCCCCGACCCTAACCTCCCCTCACCCCCCCCCACCCCCCCCTCACCACACCCCCCCTCACCCCACCCCCCCCCCCTCACCCCACCCAAAGACCCCCATCCCCCACCCCCCTCAACCCCACCCCCCCTCACCCCACCCTGCCCCACCCGCCAAACACGAACACCCCCCCCCACCCACAGCCCCACCCCCCCCACACTCACCCCACCCCCCCCCTCCATAAAACCCCCCTCACCCCCACCCCCCCCTCACCCCACCCCCCCCCTCACACCCACCCCCCCACCCCGACCCCCTAACCCCCCCCCCTACACCCCACCCCCCTCACCCACCCCCCCCTCAAACCGACCCCCCCTCACCCCAACCCCCCTCACACACCCACCCCCCCCTCACCCCACCCCCCCCCCACACCCCACCGACCCCCGACCCTAACCAACCCCTCTACCCCACCCCCTCACCCCACCTCCCACCTCGCCCCACCCCCCCTACCCCCGCCACCCACCCCCCCCCCCACACCCTGCACCCCCCTCACCGGGTGAGTGGGCGGCCAACCCCAAGGCCCATCACTCCCACTTCCCTGACCTTTGCCCTGCCCCGTGACCTTTTCCCCGCCCTGTGACCTTTGCCCCACCCTATGACCTTTGCCCCACCCCGTGACCTTTTCCCCGCCCCGTGACCTTTGCCCCGCCCTGTGACCTTTTCCCCGCCCCGTGATCTTTTCCCCGCCCCGTGACCTTTGCCCTGCCCCGTGACCTTTTCCCCGCCCTGTGACCTTTGCCCTGCCCCGTGACCTTTTCCCCGCCCTGTGACCTTTTCCCCGCCCCTACAGGTCCACATGGGGATAAAGGGCGTGGTGAGGGATCGCCATGGCGACGGTATCGGTGGCGCCACCATCAGCGTGGACGGAATCGACCACGACGTGCGGGCAGGTGAGGGGTCGCCGCGGGTCAGGGGTCACCAGGGTGAGGGGTCAATGCGGGTCAGGGGTCGGGGCACTGCAGGGCTTGGGGAAGATGAGGGGTAGAGGTGTGAGGGGTCGGGGTAGATCACAGAGCTGTAGAATCAGGGTCTTGTCCATTCCTGTCACTCCTGCCCACCTTAGCCCATATCCCTCCAAACCTGCCCTAGCCATGTGCCTGGTGCACCCACTATATCCACCTGTAATACCACTGTTCCAGTCTGCCCACCCTGTAGCCAAACCCTAATCCAGGCATCATTCTGGCAACCTCCTCTGCACCCCTCTCCAAAACCGCCACATCCTTCCTGTAATGGGGCAATCCGATCTACTCCATATACGGCCCGACCAACGTTCTATAGAGCTGAATCATGACATCCTGACTCTTACACTCAATGTCCTTAGCTTTGAAGGCAAGCAGACCACAAAGTTCTTGCCCCCACCACCTTATATACTTGTTTTGCCACCTTAATGAGCGGTGAACGTGGAATCCAATATCCCTCTGTATATCAATGCTGTTCAGGGTCGTGCCATTAACTGTATGCACACCCCTTACATTCAACCTCCCAAAGTGCAACACCTCACACTTCTGTTCTGCAGAAGGGTCTCGACCTGAAACACCATCTACAGAGTCATAGAGTGATACAGTGTGGAAACAGGCCCTTCGGCCCAACCTGCCCACACCGGCCAACAATGACCCAGCTACACTAGTCACACCTGCCTGCACTTGGCCCATATCCCTCCACACCTGTCCTATCCATGTACCTGTCTAACTGTATCTTAAACGTTGAGATAGTCCCAGCCTCAACTACCTCCTCTGGCAGCTTGTTCCATACACCCACCATCCTTTTTGTGGAAAAGTTAACCCTCAGATTCCAATTACATCTTTTCCCCTTCACCATGAACCAATGTCCTCTGGTCCTCGATTCCCCTACGCTGGGCATGAGACTGTGTGCATCTACCCGATCTATTCCTCTCATGATTTTGTACATCTCTATAAGATCACCCCTCATCCTCCTGCGCTCCATGGAATAGAGACCCAGCCTACTCAACCTCTCCCTACAGCTCACACCCTCTAGTCCTGGCAACATCCTCGTTAATCTTCTCTCTTCCCTTTCAAGCTTAACAATGTCTTTCCTATAACATGGTGCCCAGAACTGAACACAATGTTCTAAATGTGGTCTCACCAACGTCTTGTACAACTGCAACAGGACCTCCAAACTTCTATACTCAATACTCTGACTGATGAAGGTCAAAGTACCAAAAGCTTTTTTGACCAACTTATTTACCTGCGACTCGACCTTCAAGGAACCATGCACCTGTACTCCTAGATCCCTCTGCTCTACAACACTACCCAGAGGCCTATCATTCACTCCTCATTATCCCAAGGAATTGTCCCCTCTGCTTTCAAAACTGCTGCTGTTACACCAATCTTAAAGAAACCTGGTCTTGATCCCTCCTCTCTCATTAACTACCGCCCAATCTCAAACCTCCCCTTTCTTTCAAAAACCCTGGAGCGTATCGATGCGTCGCAACTTAATTCCCATCTCCTTGCGTATAACCTACTTGAACCCCTCCAATCTGGCTTTCGCCCCCTCCATAGCACAGAAACTGCTCTCCTCAAAGTCCTCAACGACCTCCTCACCTCTGCTGACACTGGTTCCCTCAACATCCTCATCCTCCTCGACCTGAGCGCAGCCTTCGATACAGTGAACCATAACATCCTGCTCACCAGACTCAAAGACCTCGGCATTGAAGGCTCTGCACTCAGCTGGCTCCATTCCTACCTTTCCAACAGATCTCACTTCATCTTTGATTCCACCCTCTCCCTTGAGCCTCACATCCGCCATGTCATTAAAACCTCCTTCTTTGATCTCCGCAACATCGCCAAACTCAGACCCTCTCTCACACCACCCGCTGCTGAAAGACTCATCCATGCCTTCATCTCCTCCCGACTGGACTATTGCAACTCACTTCTCCTTGGCATCAGCTCCACCTACATCAACCGACTCCAACTGGTCCAGAACGCAGCCGCCCGACTCATCACCCATACCAAATCCTGGCATCACATCACTCCAGTCCTCAAACAACTTCACTGGCTTCCCATCTCCCACCGGATCACCTACAAAATCCTGATCCTCACCTACAAAGCCCTCCACCATCTGCCCCCCCCCGTATCTCACTGACCTCCTCTCCCCCTACCAACCCTCACGGTCCCTCAGATCCACATCAGCCCGTCTCCTCTCCATCCAAGTCCAACCTCTGCAGTTTTGGGGACAGAGCCTTCTCCTGGGCAGCTCCCAGGCTCTGGAACTCCCTCCCCCAACTGATCTGCAATTCCGTGTCCCTTACCATCTTCCAGTTCCGCCTTAAGACCCATCTCTTCACCTCTGCCTATCCTTAGCCCCACGTCCCCCTCCCTTTTCATCTGTGCATTAATTGCCTCATACTGTGTTTTGTATTGAATTCTGTCTCTACTTTGTGTACTAGTCATGTCTCTACTATTTATTTCATTCCCCTTAGATGTTTTTCCTCTACCTGCTAAATTTTTGTAAGGTGTCCTTGAGACTCTTGAAAGGTGCCCAGAAATAAAATTTATTATTATTATTATTGTGTCAGTCCTGCCCTTGTTTGACATCCCAAAATGCAACACCTCACACCTTCTCTGTATTAAATTCCATCCACCATTCCTCCGCCCACCTGGCCAATCGATCCAGATCCTGCTACAATCGTTCACAACCATCTTCACTATCTGCAAAACCACTCACTTTTGAATCATCAGCAAACTTGCTAATCTTGCCCTGTATATTCTCATCCAAATCGTTGATGTAGATAACAACCAGTAACGGTCCCAACACCGAACCCCGAGGCCGACCACTAGTCACAGGCCTCCAGTCCCAGAAGCAACCTTCCACCATCACCCTCTGCTTCCTTCCATGGAGCCAATTTGCTATCCATTCAGATATCTCTCCTTGGATCCCATGCGATCTAAGCTTCCAGAGCAGCCTACCATGCGGCACCTTGTCGAACGCCTTACTGAAATCACCTTACACTATGTTAAACCCCATCTATTATTCCGTTGTCCACTTTGCCACAATCTAGATGTTGTGTCATCTTTGTTCAGCACACCACCAGTGTTAGTGTCACCTAGAAACCTATTGACCATGCCACACACATTCTCTTTTTTTTAATTTAATTTTTATTAGAAGTATGGTAAGTTACAATAATACACAACACATATGTCTTAATACATTTTTTGTACCGCTTCATTTTTTGAGCTTTAAAAAAAAGATAGAAGTAAAGGAAGTAAAGAAAGTGCGCAAGAGTCGTGAAGGTGCAGGAGAGTGTTGGGAAAAGAAAGCCCCTTAGAAAAGAAGTTAGAGAAGGAAGTAAAGAAAGAAAGTAGACCCTAGAAAAGAAGGAAAAAGAAAGGAGAAACAATCGCTGTATTATAACATTAAACTCCGCAGAAAGGGGACTACCAACCAAGTCTGTTGTTGTTGTTTTTTTTACCCCCCGTTGCCAGATCATGGTACCTTTTATTTTTTTATTTATTTATTTGTTTTTTAAATTACTATTGCACCTTATGCTTGTAATAGTTCCCACATTCTCATGTAAATATTAATATCCACGGCAAACAGCAATGGAGACAGCACATGATCACAATCAAGTTGTTCACAGTGTACAGCTACAGGAAACGGGGCATCATGTTTGGTGCAAGATAAAGTCCAGTAGAGTCTGATTAAAGATATTTATCTCCAATGAGGTGGATGGGAGGTCAGGGCCGCTCTCTAGTTGGTGAGAGGACAGTTCAGTTGCCTGATAGAAACATAGAAACATAAAAATTAGGTGCAGGCAGGAGTAGGCCATTCGGCCCTTCGAGCCTGCACCGCCATTCAATATGATCATGGCTGATCATCCAACTCAGTATCCCGTACCTGCCTTCTCTCCATACCCTCTGATCCCCTTAGCCACAAGGGCCACATCTAACTCCCTCTTAAATATAGCCAATGAACTGGCCTCGACTACCCTCTGTGGCAGAGAGTTCCAGAGATTCACCACTCTCTGTGTGAAAAAAAGTTCTTCTCATCTCGGTTTTAAAGGATTTCCCCCTTATCCTTCAGCTGTGACCCCTTGTCCTGGACTTCCCCAACATCGGGAGCAATCTTCCTGCATCTAGCCTGTCCAACCCCTTAAGAATTTTGTAAGTTTCTATAAGATCCCCTCTCAATCTCCTAAATTCTAGAGAGTATAAACCAAGTCTATCCAGTCTTTCTTCATAAGACAGTCCTGACATCCCAGGAATCAGTCTGGTGAACCTTCTCTGCACTCCCTCTATGGCAATAATGTCCTTCCTCAGATTTGGAGACCAAAATTGTACGCAATACTCCAGGTGTGGTCTCACCAAGACCCTGTACAACTGCAGTAGAACCTCCCTGCTCCTATACTCAAATCCTTTTGCTATGAAAGCTAACATACAAACCAAACTACTACCTCACGCAGTTACAATGATTGCATCTAATATATAGTAGAATAGTCGCTGAACTGAATTGAAAAAAATTGCATTAATATATATTGTAAATAGCTGGGGTCCCAGCACTGAGCCTTGCAGTACCCCACTAGTCACTGCCTGCCATTGTGAAAAGGACCCGTTTACTCCTACTCTTTGCTTCCTGTTTGCCAGCCAGTTCTCTATCCACATCAATACTGAACCCCCAAAGCCGTGTGCTTTAAGTTTGTATACTAATCTCTTATGTGGGACCTTGTCGAAAGCCTTCTGGAAGTCCAGATACACCACATCCACTGGATCTCCCCTATCCACGCTACTAGTTACATCCTCGAAAAATTCTATAAGATTCGTCAGACATGATTTACCTTTCGTAAATCCATGCTGACTTTGTCCAATGATTTCACCACTTTCCAAATGTGCTGCTATCCCATCTTTAATAACTGACTCTAGCAGTTTCCCCACTAACGATGATAGACTAACTGGTCTGTAATTCCCCGTTTTCTCTCTTCCTCCCTTCTTAAAAAGTGGGGTTACGTTTGCTACCCGCCAATCTTCAGGAACTACTCCAGAATCTAAAGAGTTTTGAAAGATTATTACTAATGCATCCACTATTACTGGAGCTACTTCCTTAAGTACTCTGGGATGCAGCCTATCTGGCCCTGGGGATTTATCGGCCTTTAATCCATTCAATTTACCCAACACCACTTCCCGGCTAACCTGGATTTCACTCAATTCCTCCAACTCCTTTGACCCGCGGTCCCCTGCTATTTCCGGCAAATTATTTATGTCTTCCTTAGTGAAGACGGAACCAAAGTAGTTATTCAATTGGTTTGCCATTTCCTTGTTCCCCATGATCAACTCACCTGTTTCTGACTGCAAGGGACCTACATTTGTTTTAACTAATCTCTTTCTTTTCACATATCTATAAAAACTTTTGCAGTCAGTTTTTATGTTCCCTGCCAGTTTTCTTTCTTAATCTATTTTTCCTTTCCTAATTAAACCCTTTGTCCTCCTCTGCTGGTCTCTGAATTTCTCCCAGTCCTCCGGTATGCTGCTTTTTCTGGCTAATTTGTACGCATCATCCTTCGCTTTGATACTATCCCTGATTTCCACGATGTACTACCTTCCCTGATTTATTCTTTTGCCAAACTGGGATGAACAATTTTTGTAGTTCATCCATGCAGTCTTTAAATGTCTTCCATTGCATATCCACCGTCAACCCTTTTAGAATTAATTGCCAGTCAATCTTGGCCAATTCACGACTCATACCCTCAAAGTTACCTTTCTTTAAGTTCAGAACCATTGTTTCTGAATTAACAATGTCACTCTCCATCCTAATGAAGAACTCAACCATATTATGGTCACTCTTGCCCAAGGGGGCACGTACAACAAGATTGCTAACTAACCCTTCCTCATTACTCAATACCCAGTTTAAAATAGCCTGCTCTCTCGTTGGTTCCTCTACATGTTGATTTAGATAACTATCCCGCATACATTCCAAGAAATCCTCTTCCTCAGCACCCCTGCCAATTTGATTCACCTAATCTATATGTAGATTGAAGTCACCCATTATAACTGTTTTGCCTTTGTCGCACGCATTTCTAATTTCCTGTTTGATACCATCTCCAACTTCACTACTACTGTTAGGTGGCCTGTACACAACACCCACTAGCGTTTTCTGCCCTTTAGTGTTTCGCAGCTCTACCCATATCGATTCTACATCCTCAAAGCTAAAGATAACAGCCAGGAAGAAACTGCCCCTGAATCTGGAGGTGTGCGTTTGTTTTCACACTTCTGTACCTCTTGCCCGGTGGGAGAGGGGAGAAGAGGGAGTGACCGGGGTGAGACTGGTCCGCGATGATGCTGCTGGCCTTGCCGAGGCAGCATGAGGTGTAGATGGAGTCAATGATGGGGAGGTTGGTTTGTGTGATGGTCTGGGCTGCTGGCCTTGCTGAGGCAGCGTGAGGTGGAGATGGAGCCAGTGGTGGGGAGTGTGGGCTGTGATGGATTGTGGTGGGAGGGGGTGGGTTGGTCAGGGTGGGGAATGGTACTAACGCTAACCCCTCCGTCTCCCCCCGCCCCCAGCTCCAGGCGGGGACTACTGGCGCCTGCTGAACCCCGGCAGCTACAGAGTGACGGCCAGGGCACAGGGCTTTGCCCCCTCCACCCACACCTGCTCCGTGGGCTACGACCGCCAGCCCAACATCTGCGACTTCGTGCTGAGCCAGAGGGAGGCGCCAGATGGCCGGGACCCCAGGCGCAGGGGCAAGGGGGATGGGCGGCGGAGGGCTCGGGGTCAAAGAGGGACGGGGCCCAGGAGGAGGAGGAGAGTTGCCGGGCCCCAGGGGAAGGGGGTAGGGTCTGTGAGCAGAGGGGCTCAGGGGCATTAAGAGCAGATGATGGGCAGCTGGACTGTCCCTATAACCACTGACCCTTCCCCTCTAATACCCCTCCCCCAGTGTAGTCACCCCTCTATAATACCCCAGCCCAACCCCCAAGGGTCACCCCATCAGGCAGGGACCTGTGGCCATCCTACCCTCTAACATGGGTCAGAGAAATCATTCAGCCATTCGGCCCCCGAGCTGTGCTGTACTCAGCATTAGGCACCAGGACAGGCCCTTCAGCCTATCACGTCTGTGCTGACGAGGAAAGCAGGACGGTGCTGGTCCGAGCCTCTCATTCTCTCTGAACCAGGAGAGTCAGCTGCTGCCACACACACCCCCTCCCCCAGGGGTGAACCTCTCACCCCCACCCAGGAAAAATCTCCCCCACCCACCCCCAGGGCAAATCCCCAGGGGAAAATCTTCCCCCCCACCCCACCCCACCCCGGGGCAAACCTCCCCCCCCCCCTCAAGGAAAATCTCCCCCTCCCCCAGCCCAGGAGCAAACCTCCCCCTCCCCCAGCCCAGGGGCAAACCTCTCCCCCCAGACCATCACCTCACCTCGCTGAGACCTTGTGCCGTGCTGTGGCCAAGCCTTGCCCCACATACCCTGTAGCTCACACAATGCCATGGCAAAGGGTTATGAAGAGTCCTGTAGGGGGTAGTCTCCTCTACACCCTGGCTCCACAAGCTGCTGTTACTGATGCACCCCCCCCACCCCCCCACAGTAGAGTCATCCAGCACAGAAACAACTCACCTACACCAGCCCACATGCCCCGTCTATACTAGTCCCCCCTGCCTGTATTCTCCCCCCCATACCCCTCTAAACCTCTATCCATGTAACTGTTGTTCTTTTAAATGTTGTTAGAATATCTGCCTCAACTACCTCCTCTGGCAGCTTGTTCCATGCACCCACCACCATCTTTGTAAATTTACTTCACTTTGTAAATAAACTTTGTAAAACAGGTTCTTATTAAACATTTCTCCTCTCACCTTAAACCCGTGTCCTCTGGTTTTTGATTCCCTCACTATGGTTGACGCAGGCTCCCGATTAGAAACCGCCTCTTCATTCAGATTCAGATTCAGAAAACTTTATTGTCTGTTGTAACAGAAAATCTTCTTTGACGTGGCTCAACATACAGACAGGACAATGTACTGATAAGCAGTCATACAGCACAGATTTCTGCCAGCACACACACAGTGTGTATCGATCTTAAAAGCAAATATAAAGATTAAAAACTGTAAAAATAGAAAAGATAAAAGTTGTGGACACGTGTAAAGTGACAAATGCGTCAGGGTTAATTTGTCCATTGTTCATTTTTTATTTAAGCTGTTTATGGCAATGGGTATGAATGCTGCCTGACCCACTGAGTTACTCCAGCACTCTGTGAAACATCACCTATCCATGTTCTCCCACAGATGCTGCCTGACCCACTGAGTTACTCCAGCACTCTGTGAAACATCACCTATCCATGTTCTCCACAGATGCTGCCTGACCCGCTGAGTTACTCCAGCACTCTGTGAAACGTCACCTATCCATGTTCTCCACAGATGCTGCCTGACCCGCTGAGTTACTCCAGCACTCTGTGAAACGTCGCCTATCCATGTTCTCCACAGATGCTGCCTGACCCGCTGAGTTACTCCAGCACTGTGTGAAACGTCACCTATCCATGTTCTCCACAGATGCTGCCTGACCCGCTGAGTTACTCCAGCACTCTGTGAAACGTCACCTATCCATGTTCTCCACAGATGCTGCCTGACCCGCTGAGTTACTCCAGCACTCTGTGAAACGTCACCTATCCATGTTCTCCACAGATGCTGCCTGACCCGCTGAGTTACTCCAGCACTCTGTGAAACGTCACCTATCCATGTTCTCCACAGATGCTGCCTGACCCGCTGAGTTACTCCAGCACTCTGTGAAACGTCACCTATCCATGTTCTCCACAGATGCTGCCTGACCCGCTGAGTTACTCCAGCACTCTGTGAAACATTTTAATCTACAATTTGAGAGGGGCAAGGGAAAATGGGAAGTGTCAGTATTATAAAGGGGACATGAGGGAGGAGCTGGCCAAAGTTGACTGGAAAGATACCCTAGCAGGGATGACAGTGGAACAACAATGGCAGGCATTTCTGGGAATAATACAGAAGGTGCAGGATCAGTTCATTGCAAAGAGGAAGAAAGATTCCAAGGGGAGTAAGAGGCTGAGTTACTGCAGCACGTGGTGTCATCTGCAACAGTATGGAGCAGCTTTGCAGACAGTGCACGACTGGTTGAGTTTATAGTCTCCTGCAACACTACAGTGAAGTACAGGGACAAATCTTACAGCAGCAGCAGCACAAATAACTGAAACAAGACACACAAACATCACTCGTGTAGATCGCATACAAGTGGGTGGTAGCGTTAGAGGTGGTCCTTGGTCGTCCGTTGCTGATGTAGTATCAGGGTTGTGGGGGTGGAGTCAAGAAGCTGATGGTTGTAGGAATGCAGCTGTTCCTGAACCTGCTGGTGTGGGACTCGAGGCTCCTGTAGGAATGTCTGTGGAATTCTCTGCCTCAGAGGGCGGTGGAGGCAGATTCTCTGGATACTTTCAAGAGAGAGAGCTAGATAGGGCTCTTAAAAATAGCGGAGTCAGGGGATATGGGGAGAAGGCAGGAACGGGGTACTGATTGTGGATGATCAGCCATGATCACATTGAATGGCGGTGCTGGCTCGAAGGGCCGAATGGCCTCCTCCTGCACCTGTTGTCTATTGTCTGTACTACCTGCCCACCGGTGGCAGTGGGAAGAGGGCATGGCTGGGATGGTGGGCATACATGTTGATAGATGCCGCCTACTTGGGGCAGTGCCTGGTGTCCATGCTCTCCACGTTGGGGACAGCTGTGCCCGTGATGGAGTGGGAAAGGGAAGAGGCTGGCAACTGCAGTACAGTACAGGCAGTGACTTTAATGTCTGTGCTCGGCACGTTACTAGAGAGTATTCACACATGCACTTAGACGGACAATGCTGATTAGGGACAGTCAGTCAGTCACTCCACGAACCAGTAGAGCTCTATAATAATAATAATAATAATATATTTTATTTATGGGCGCCTTTCAAGAGTCTCAAGGACACCTAACTAACTCTCTCTTGAATGCATCCAGTGAACCGGCCTCCACTGCCTTCTGAGGCAGAGAATTCCACAGATTCACAACTCTCTGTGTGAAAAAGTTAGTCCTCATCTCAGTTCTAAATGGACTACCCCTTATTCTTAAATTGTGGCCCCTGGTTCTGGACTCCCCCAACATCGGGAACATGTTTCCTGCATCCAGCATGTACAATCACTAATGTTATACTGCATGTTTCTATAAGATCTCCTCTCATCCTTCTAAATTCCAGTGCAAATGCCCAGTCATTCTAATCTTTCATCATCTGACAGTCCTGCCACCCTGGGAATTAACCTCTTGAACCTACGCTGCACTCCCTCAACAGCCAAAAATCTCCTTCCTCAAATTAAGAGACCAAAACTGCACACAAGGCCAACATGCCATTAGCTTTCTTCACTGCCTGCTGTACCTGCATGCTTACTTTCAGTGACTGATGTACAAGCACACCCAGGTCTCGTTGCACTTCCCCTTTTCCTAATCTGACACCATTCAGATAGAATCTGCCTTCCTGTTCTTGCCACCAAAGTGGATAACCTCACATTTCAGATTCAGATTCAGATTCAATTTTAATTGTCATTGTCAGTGTACAGTACAGAGACAACGAAATACATTTAGCATCTCCCTTGAAGAGCGACATAGCAAACGATTTGAATAAAAAAAATAATAAGTGTCCGGGGGGGGGTGGTGATTGGCAGTCACCGAGGTACGTTGTTGAGTAGAGTGACAGCCGCCGGAAAGAAGCTGTTCCTCGACCTGCTGGTTCGGCAATGGAGAGACCTGTAGCGCCTCCGGATGGTAGGAGGGTAAACAGTCCATGGTTGGGGTGAGAGCAGTCCTTGGTGATGCTGAGCGCCCTCCGCAGACAGCGCTTGCTTTGGACAGACTCAATGGAGGGGAGCGTGGAACCGGTGATGCGTTGGGCAACCATGCACATTTATCCACATTATACCGCATCTGCCATGCATCTGCTCACTCACCCAACCTGCCCAGTTCACACTGCCACCCAGCTTTGTGTCATCTGCAAATTTGCTAATGTTACTGTTAATCCCTTCATTCTCAAAAAATTCCAGAAGATTATTCAAGCATGATTTCCCCTTCATAAATCCATGCTGACTCGGACCCATCCTGTTACTGCTATCCAAATGTACCGCAATTTCATCTTTTATAATTGACTCCAGCATCTTCCCCACCACCGATGTCAGGCTAACTGGTGTATAATTCCGTTCTCTCTCTCATTAGCTACTCTCCAATGCATAGGAACTGATCCTGAGTCTATAGAACATTGGAAAATTATCACCAATGCATCCACGGTTTCTAGAGCCACTTCCTTAAGTACCCTGGGATGCAGACCATCAGGCCCTGGGGATTTATCAGCCTTCAGTCCCATCAGTCTATGCAACACCATTTCCAGCCTAATGTGGATTTCCTTCAGTTCCTCTGGCACCCCAGATCCTCTGGCCACTACTATATCAGGAAGATTGTTTGTGTCCTCCTTAGTGAAGACAGATCCAAAGTACCTGTTCAACTCATCTGCCATTTCCTTGTTCTCCATAATAAATTCACCTTTTTCAGTCTTCAAGGGTCCAACTTTGGTCTTAACTATTTTTTTCCTCTTCACATAAGAAGCTTTTACTGTCCTGCTTTATATTCTTGGCTAGCTTACCTTCGTTCCTCATCTTTTCTCCCCGTATTGTCTTTTTAACTATCTTCTGTTGCTCTTTAAACATTACCCAATCCTCTTGCTTCCTGTTCATCTTTGCTACGTTGTACTTCTCTTTTATTTTTATACTGTCTCTGACGTCCCTTGTCAGCCACGGTCACCCCTTACTCCCCTTGGAATCTTTCTTCCTCTTTGGAATGAACTGATCCTGCACCTTCTGTATTATTCCCAGAAATACCTGCCATTGTTGTTCCACTGTCATCCCTGCTAGTGTATCTTTCCAGTCAACTTTGGCCAGCTCCTCCCTCATGGCTCCATAGTCCCCTTTGTTCAACTCATTCAAATCGTATTGAGTTTTTGAAGATGTGGCCAAAAAGGTCGATGAGGGCAGAGCTGTAGACTGCATCAATCTGCATTGAGTATTGAAGTTGGCAGGTCATGTTGCAGTTGCATAAGATTTAGGTGAGGCCGCATTTAGCGCATTAGTGTTCCGTTCTGGGCACCGTGTTATAGGAAAGATGTCAAGCTGGAATGGTTGTAGAGAGGTCTCTGTGGCGGTAAGTTCAGGCCTACCGCTGTATGTGGCCACTGGGTCTCTGTGGCAGTGAGTTAAGGCCTACTGCAGCACGTGGCCACAGGGCCCACACAGTGAGTTCAGGCCTACTGCAGCACGTGGCCACAGGGCCCACACAGTGAGTTCAGGCCTACTGCAGCACGTGGCCACAGGGCCCACACAGTGAGTTCAGGCCTACTGCAGCACGTGGCCACAGGGCCCACACAGTGAGTTCAGGCCTACTGCAGCACGTGGCCACAGGGCCCACACAGTGAGTTCAGGCCTACTGCAGCACGTGGCCACAGGGCCCACACAGTGAGTTCAGGCCTACTGCAGCACGTGGCCACAGGGCCCACACAGTGAGTTCAGGCCTACTGCAGCACGTGGCCACAGGGCCCACACAGTGAGTTCAGGCCTACTGCAGCACGTGGCCACAGGGCCCATGTAGTGAGTTCAGGCCTACTGCAGCACGTGGCCACAGGGCCCACACAGTGAGTTCAGGCCTACTGCAGCACATGGCCACAGGGCCCACACAGTGAGTTCAGGCCTACTGCAGCACGTGGCCACAGGGCCCACACAGTGAGTTCAGGCCTACTGCAGCACGTGGCCACAGGAGGCTCACAGTGAGTTCAGCCTACTGCAGCATGTGGCCACAGGGGTTGCTCGTCCCCCTGCAGGCCGCTCCCCCCCCCCCCCCCCCCCCCCAGACTTAGTTATTTACACCTGGCTGCTCAGCTTTACACCAAGGAGGATTGTCGTATACACAACATCACAGTTTCTATTCAGACTCAAGAATGCTAGGAATGTTCATGCATTTAAATTGTGAACAAAGATAATAATCATCTGACAAATGACAGAGACACCAGGCATGTTTACATTTGCTCTCTGTCTCAACACCTCCTTCTGCAACATTCTGTAAACTAGCTTTTAGGGCTAAAGGAATCAAGGGACATGGGTAAAAAGCAGGAACGGGGTACTGATTGGGGATGATCAGCCATCATCATATTGAATGGCGATGCTGGCTTGAAGGGCCGAATGGCCTACCCCTGCACCTATTTTTCTATGTTTCTATATTACCACCCTATCCAACTGTGATGCCCCTTTTAGGCAACTGTGTTCCTCGTCTATGTACCTGTAGACTCTAGGAGTCTCCTCCTTCATCCCTCTGCTCCACTACACAACCCAGAATTCTGCCATTCACTATGTACGTCCTGCCCTTGTTTGAGCTCCACATGCAGCACCTTACAGTTATCTGCATGAAACTCCATGAGCCATTCCCCAGCCCACCCAGCCCACTGATGCAGGTCGTGCTGTAATGTTTGACACCCCTCCTCACCATATGTGTACCTGTACAGCACCATCCCTGTGCTCATGCAGCAGTGTGCTACATACACCCAGGGTCACGCAAGTCACTGCACGGCTGCTGGAGGAGGTGGTGTAACCACAGAGCTTCCTGATGTCAGAATGCAACAAGACATCTCTTACCGTGGGCAAGAGGAAGAGGAAACGGTGAACACTCGCGGCTGCAGCTGTGGAGAGAACTGAAGTCAGCTCCATCTGTGCAGCCTCCGGACTCTGCCATCAACGTGTTTACAGTGGAGATACAGGTGTGTGGTCCCCACTGGGGAGAAGCTACTGCTGCACGCACACACGCACACACACACACAGGCATACACGCACACACACGTACACACACAGGCATGCACGGTCACGCACACACACACGCATGCACGCACACACACGCACGCACACGCACACGCACACACGCTCACACACAGGCATACACACACGCACACACACAGGCATACACGCACACACACGTACACACACAGGCATGCACGGTCACGCACACACACACGCATGCACGCACACACACGCACGCACACACGTACACGCTCACACACACGCATGCACGCACACACGCACACACACGCACGCACGGTCACGCACACACACACACACGCACACAGGCATGCACGCACACACGCTCACACACGCACGCACACAGGCATGCACGCACACACACGCACGCACACACAAACACACACACACTCACAGACACACACACCCACACACACACACAGACACACGCACACACGCACACACACGCACACGCACACACCCACACACACACACACACGCACACGCACGCACACGCACATGCACGCACACGAACACACACACGCACGCGACGCGCACATACACACACGCGCACCCACACCCGCTCACACATTGAGATTCTGTGGCGGCAGGCGAGACTCGAGGGTGGTCTGTTGCCTCCCTGGTGCCAGAGTCCAAGATGTCTCAAACTGACTTAAGAACATCCTTAAGAGGGAAGGAGAACAGCAGGAAATAGAGGAAGGAGGTTCTGCAACGTGCGTTTAGAGAACTAGGAAACAGGCCATTGGCAGCTGTTTGTAGGGTGAAAATGAGAAGCTGGTGCGACTTGGGTGGGGAAGGGTTAAAGAGAGAGGGAAGACTGGGGCTACCTGAAGCTAAATAAATCAATATTCATACCACTGGTATGCTGCCCAAGGAAAATATCAGATGCTGTTCCTCCCATCAACGTTTAGCCTCACTCTGACAATGGAGGAGAGCGAGGACTGGAAGGTCTGTGTGGGAATGGGAAGGAGAATGAGAATAACACTTTAATTCTCCGTCCCATTCCATCACAGACCTCTCTGTTCTTTATCTCTCCACATCATCCTCTATATCTTACGTTTCCCTTATCCCTACCCAGTCTGAAGAAGGGTCTCGACACGAAACGTCACCCATGTTTACACGATGTTTACACGATGTTGGTGAGGATGGTGAGGGAAGGCCGTACTAATGATAAGGCTGAATGATGTTAAATGGATCCCTGGGCCAGCTTACAACTTATATTTAGTCTCAAATCAGGCTGTTCTCCAGTAGATTAATACAGAAAGGCAAGTCTAGGCTTGCCACAGGTTGCTGTGTATTGAGATAATGAATGACTATAACATGTGTCTACCATTTGATGAGAGAGGAAGTTAGATTGATCTCACTAAGGGGTATTGACAAATGGCTGATGTCTTTAATATGTAAAATACCTTGCACCGAATGTCCAATCCTTTGAGGTATGCAGTGACTGATGACTTTGATATGCAAGTATCTTGTACCAAATGCCTTTAATATGTAAAGTCCTTGTATCATATGACAATATGCCTTTGATGCAGCTGATGTGACAAGACAACTCAGGCGCATCCTGTAGTAATCTTTATTCTCTGTACCCCTGACAATGTTTGTGGAATGTGCTAAGGTGACAAAAAGCACTATATAATGCGATGTAATTCCGTTGTTTGGGGAAGTGGATGAGGTTAGTGAAGTGTCTGTGTTGCTCACTTGATTAGAGTTCTCCCTCCCTTCCATCAGCCGATAATAAGTAAAGTTTTGAACTGGTCTACCAAACGTTTGTGAGTTGTCTGTTTATTAACAAGCGAACCTGTTTCATTGTTATAAAAGTAATTTTTTCACTCACACTACGCTCTTGTTCAGGGTTAACAGTAACCGGCAAGCAGTAACCAGCGAGCGATGACCCGCAGCAGGTGACTGACAACCAGCGAGTGGTAACCAGCATCCAGCGAGTGGTAACTAGCAACTGAGAACCAGCGATTGTAACCAGTGACCGGTGACTGACAACCAGCAAATTATAACCAGCAACCAGTGATCAGTTACCAGCGACCACAGATCAGTAACCAGCAACGAGTGATCAGTAACCAGTGATCAATAACCAGTGACCACAGATCAGTAACCAGCAACGAGTGATCAGTAACCAACCAGTGATCAATAACCAGTGTGATCAGTAACCAGTGACCAGTGATCAATAACCACAGACCAGTAACCAGCAACCAGTGATCAGTAACCAGTGACCAGTGATCAATAACCAGTGACCACAGATCAGTAACCAGCAACGAGTGATCAGTAACCAGTGACCAGTGATCAATAACCAGTGACCACAGATCAGTAACCAGCAACGAGTGATCAGTAACCAGTGATCAATAACCAGCGACCACAGATCAGTAACCAGCAACGAGTGATCAGTAACCAGTGACCAGTGATCAATAACCAGCGACCAGTGATCAGTAACCAGTGACCAGTGATCAGTAACCAGTGAGCAATGACTAGCAACGGGTGACTGATAACCAGCAGGGGGTGAATGATAAGCAGTGAGCAGTGACCAGCATCGGCTACCCAGTGACCAGTGACCGGGACCAGTGTCCAGTGACCGGGACCAGTGTCCAGTGACCGGGACCAGTGTCCAGTGACCGGGACCAGTGTCCAGTGTCCAGTGACCGGGACCAGTGTCCAGTGACCGGGACCAGTGTCCAGTGACCGGGACCAGTGTCCAGTGTCCAGTGACCAGGACCAGTGTCCAGTGACCAGGACCAGTGTCCAGTGACCGGGACCAGTGTCCAGTGACCGGGACCAGTGACCGGGACCAGTGACCAGTGACCAGTGTCCAGTGACCGGGACCAGTGTCCAGTGACCGTGACCAGTGACCGGGACCAGTGTCCAGTGACCGGGACCAGTGACCGGGACCAGTGTCCAGTGACCGGGACCAGTGACCGGACCAGTGACCAGTGTCCAGTGACCGGGACCAGTGTCCAGTGTGCCCGTGACCGGGACCAGTGACCGGGACCAGTGTCCAGTGACCGGGACCAGTGTCCAGTGACCGGGACCAGTGTCCAGTGACCGGGACCAGTGACCGGGACCAGTGTCCAGTGACCGGGACCAGTGTCCAGTGTCCAGTGACTGGGACCAGTGTCCAGTGACCGTTGGACCAGCCAGTCCAGTGACCGGGACCAGTGTCCAGTGACCGAGGACCCATGTCCAGTGACCGGGACCAGTGACCGGGACCAGTGTCCAGTGACTGGGACCAGTGTCCAGTGACCGGGACCAGTGACCGTGGACCAGTGTCCAGTGACTGGGACCAGTGTCCAGTGACCGGGACCAGTGTCCAGTGACCGGGACCAGTGTCCAGTGTCAGGATGCAGCCGTTCAGCATCCGTTGCTATGGTGACTGTGACGGTCAGCGTGTGAGAGAGCTGTACGCGGCGGGGGTATGGGAACACTTCCCTCGGGCACGCCGACACTTGCTGGGACAGTGGTGGGTGTGGGTGGCCGTGGGGCTGGTGCTGGGGCTGCTCCTGGCTCTGCCCCTGCCGCCCGCACTGGCCCTGGGTCTGGGCGTGGTGCTCCTGGCCACCGTACACCAGCTCCTGCGGCATGTCTGGTCCTCCCTCATCAACCAGAACCTGCGGGCGGACCTGTTGGACCCGGCCAGCCACTACCTGGGTCGAGAGGGCGGCTGCTTCTGGGTTGCCGAGTGCCAGGGGCAGGTGGTGGGCACGGTGGGTGTTGTGCCCTCCAACGCCTCGCCCGCTGAGCTGGTGCTGAAGCGCCTGAACGTGGCCATCACCCACCGCAGGAGGGGCATCGCCAAGGCCCTGTGCCGTACCGTGCTGGCCTTTGCCCACACCAGTGGCTTCACCGCAGTGGTCCTCAGCACCTCACTCATCCAGACTGAAGCACAACACCTCTACCTCAAGATGGGCTTCCAGCCGACCAGCACCGTGCTGCCCCATAACCTCCTCGCCAAGCTCACCAACTACACCATCCACCGCTACCGGCTCATGCTGGCAGGGCAGGGGCAGGGACAGGGGCAGGTGGAGGGGCAGGGGCAGGTGGAGGGACAGGGACAGGGGGAGGGACAGGGACAGGGGGAGGGACAGGGACAGGGGGAGGGACAGGGGCAGGAGCAGGGGCAGGGAGGGGCAGGGACAGGGATAGGGACAGGGACAGGTGGAGGGACAGGGACAGGTGGAGGGGCAGGGACAGGTGGAGGGACAGGGACAGGTGGAGGGGCAGGGACAGGTGGAGGGGCAGGGGCAGGGCAGGGACAGGGACAGGTGGAGGGGCAGGTGGAGGGGCAGGGGCAGGGGAGGGGCAGGGGCAGGTGGAGGGGCAGGGGACAGGTGGAGGGACAGGGGGACAGGTGGAGGGACAGGGACAGGTGGAGGGACAGGTGGAGGGACAGGTGGAGGGACAGGGACAGGTGGAGGGGACAGGTGGAGGGGCAGGGACAGGTGGAGGGGAGGGACAGGTGGGACAGGTGGAGGGGCCAGGGACAGGTGGAGGGGACAGGTGGAGGGGAGGGGCAGGGACAGGTGGAGGGGCAGGTGGAGGGACAGGTGGCAGGGGCAGGGACAGGTGGAGGGGGGACAGGTGGAGGGACAGGTGGAGGGGCAGGGGGACAGGTGGAGGGACAGGTGGAGGGGGACAGGTGGAGGGACAGGGACAGGTGGCAGGGACAGGTGGAGGGGCAGGACAGGTGAACAGTGGAGGGGCAGGGGGACAGGTGGAGGGACAGGTGGAGGGACAGGGGACAGGGACAGGGGCAGGTGACAGGGGACAGGGGCAGGGGCAGGGACAGGGACAGGTGGAGGGGCAGGGGCAGGGGACAGGTGGAGGGACAGGGGCAGGGACAGGGGACAGGTGGGAACAGGTGGAGGGACAGGGGACAGGGGCAGGGAGGTGGGGCAGGGACAGGGGCAGGGGGGCAGGTGCAGGGGCAGGGGCAGGGACAGGGACAGGTGGAGGGGGGACAGGTGGAGGGGCAGGGACAGGTGGAGGGACATGGGGGCAGGTGGAGGGGCAGGGACAGGTGGAGGGGGGACAGACAGGGCAGGTGGAGGGGCAGGGACAGGTGGAGGGGCAGGGACAGGTGGAGGGGCAGGGATAGGTGGAGGGGCAGGGACAGGTGAGGGGCAGGGGGCAGGGACAGGTGGAGGGGCAGGGACAGGTGGAGGGGCAGGGACAGGTGGAGGGGCAGGGACAGGGACAGGGACAGGTGGAGGGACAGGGACAGGGTGGAGGGGCAGGGGCAGGGACAGGGGCAGGTGGAGGTGAGGGGCAGCAGGGACAGGGACAGGGACAGGTGGTGGAGGGGCAGGGACAGGTGGAGGGGCAGGGACAGGGACAGGGACAGGGGACAGGGAGGGGCAGTGACAGCACCGTGCTGCCCCATAACCTCCTGGCCAAGCTCAGCAACTCACCCCTCTCTCTAAGACCCCACTCCCCCCCTCAATACCCCACACCCCCTCTCCCCGTGACACTAGACCCCCTCTTCCCATGACCCCTCACCCCCTCTCCCCGTGACTCCTCACCCCGTGACCCCACACATTAGAAGGATGAGGGGATATCTAATAGAAACATATAAAATTATAAAAGGACTGGACAAGCTAGATGCAGGAAAAATGTTCCCAGTGTGGGGCGAGTCCAGAACCAGGGGCCACAGTCTTGGAATAAATGGGAGGTCATTTAAGACTGAGGTGAGAAAATACGTTTTCACCCAGAGAGTTGTGAATTTGTGGAATTCCCTGCCAGGGCAGTGGAGGCCAAGTCACTGGATGGATTGAAGAGAGAGTTAAATAGAGCTCTAGGGGCTAGTGGAGTCAAGGGATATGGGGAGAAGGCAGGCACGGGTTATTGATAGGGGACGATCAGCCATGATCACAATGAATGGCAGTGCTGACTCGAAGGGCCGAATGGCCTCCTCCTGCACCTAGTTTATGTTTCTATGTTTCTACCCCCTCTCCTCGTGACCCTTCACCCTGTTCTCCCCATGACCCCTCACCTCGTTCTTCCCATAACCCCTCTCCCATGACCCCTCACCCCCTCTCCCCATGACCCCTCACGCCCTCTAGCCATCACCCCTCACCCTCTCCGTGACCCCACACCTCAGCCCCTCTCCCCACCCGGGACCATCTTTGATGGGGCATGTGGATCGGTATGGACGGGTTGGGCAGAAGGGCCTGTTTCTGTGCTGTGTAACTCTTTGAGTGCAGAATTTTAAATACAATGGTGTTAAAACATTGGAATCTATGTTTGAAACATTGGAATTAAATGCTTGAAATCTATTAGTCTCACAGTACATTCCCACCAGCACGTCATCCACGTACCTCCCCACAACCTGATCTGTCACACACTATACCAAAATCAATTTGCCAACAGTCATAAAAGCACAAAATACATGAAACATGAGATTAAAGTGACGAACGGAAAGACTTGGGGGGTGTGCAAAGATTGGGGGAGGGGGAGGGGACGTCGAGGGGAGTCAGTCTCAGTCTACCCCGTGACAGAAGGGGGTGGAATTGTACAGTTTGATAGCCACAGGGAAGAAGGATCTCCTGTGGCATTCTGTGCTGCATCTTGGTGGAACCAGTCTGTTGCTGAAGGTGCTCCTCAGCTTGACCAGTGTGTCATGGAGAGGGTGAGCTGTATTGTTCAGGATGCAGTTGAGGAGCATCCTCCCCTCCAAGACCACTGTTGGTAAGCTCATCCCATTTGTCCTTGCCTGAGGAAGTAGTTGAGGTAGGTACTATCTCAACATTTAAAAGACATTTGGACAGGGACCGCTCAGGTTTTGAGGGATATGGGTCAAATGTGGGCAGGTGGGACTAGTGTAGATGGGGCATGTTGGTCGGTGTGGGCAAGTTGGGCTGAAGGGCCTGTTTCCACACTGTATAACTCTATGACTCTATGCAAGTTTCCGTACTGTATGACTCTAAAGATTGAAGAGTTCCAAGCTGAAACGTCACCTATCCATGTTCTCCACAGATGTTGCCTGACCCGCTCAGTTTCTCCAACACTCTGTGTACATATTTGTCATCCAGCAGTATGTTCATATGAAGAAAGACTGGATAGACTCGGTTTGCACTCGCTAGAATTTAGAAGATTGAGGGGGGATCTTATAGAAACTTACAAAATTCTTAAGGGGTTGGACAGGCTAGATCAGTGGTTCCCAACGTGGGGCGTACGCCCCACAGGGGGGCAATTTGATTTTTAAGGGGGGGCAATTGAGCGCAACTGAGGAGATCTGGGTCCAAATTTTCGATTTTTATTTTTTTGAATTTTCCGTTAGGTAAACATATGTAGTTTATGTTTCAGATGTTATTTTGAGTAAATAATTTTTTGGGGGTAAAAAAGGTCTTTATTGTGTAGTTATTACATAATGACCGCGCCATGGCTCTTCATGCACGTTGCACGAAGCGCGCGAGGTCATGGGAGAACCTTATTTATTGAATTGGATTTAGAAGTTCACTTTTTAAATGACAAGAATTATATATCACCACATGGGGGGGGGGGGGGGGGGGGCATCAGGATTTCAGAGGTGATTAGGTGGGGCATGGCCAAAAAAAGGTTGGGAACCACTGGGCTAGATGCAGGAAGATTGTTCCTGATGTTGGGGAAGTCCAGGACAAGGGGTCACAGTTTAAGGAAAAGGGGGAAATCCTTTAAAACAGAGATGAGGAAAAACATTTTTCACACAGAGAGTGGTGAATCTGTGGAATTCTTTGCCGCAGAGGGTAGTTGAGGCCAGTTCATTGGCTATATTTAAGAGGGAGTTAATGTGGCCCTTGTGGCTAAAGGGATCAAGGGGGTATGGAGAGAAGGCAGGTACAGGATACTGAGTTGGATGATCAGCCATGATCATATTGAATGGAGGTACAGGCTCGAAGGGCCGAATGGCCTAGTCCTGCACCTATTGTGTGGTCACTCACCTACAGTGAGGGTGGGTGCAGCAGAGTGTGGACACCCTTGTCCTTGTCCTTGTCCTTGTCCCTGGGCCCAGCCCCTGTGGACACTCAGGGGAGGGCGAAGGGGGCGGAACCGCTGCCGGTCGCTAGGCGACCAACGGATCAGCGTCACCGCCGGGCGTAGAGGGGGCGGGTCTGGGTGACGCAATGGGGCGGGGACGTCCTGACGTGTGGGGCGGGTCTGATGAGGGGGAGGGGACGTGGTGACGTATTGGTGCGGGTCTTATGAGGGGGGCGGGGACGTGGTGACGTTGTGGGGCGGGTCTGGGTGGGTGAGGGGGGCGGGGACCTGGTGACGTGAGTGGGCAAGTTGGGGTGAGGGGGGCGGGGGGGTGGGACGTTGTGGGGCGGGTCTGGGGGGCGGGGACGTGGTGAGGGGGCGGGGACGTGGTGACGTTGTGGGGCGGGTCTGGTGAGGGGCGGGATGTGGTGACGTAGCGGGGATGGGTCTGATGAGGGGGCGTGGACGTAGTGACGTGGCGGGGGCGGGTCTGATGAGGGGACGGGGACGTAGTGACGTGGCGGGGGCGGGTCTGGGTGAGGGGGCGGGTCTGGGTGAGGGGGCGGGGACGTGGTGACGTGGCGGGGGCGGGTCTGGGTGAGGGGGCGGGACGTGGTGACGTGGCGGGGGGGGGTCTGGATGAGGGGGCGGGGACGTGGTGACGTGGAGAGGGGCGGGTCTGGGTGAGGGGGCGGGGACGTGGTGACGTGGCGGGGGCGGGTCTGGGTGAGGGGGCGGGGACGTGGTGACGTGGCGGGGGCGGGTCTGGGTGAGGGGGCGGGGACGTGGTGACGTGGCGGGGGCGGGTCTGGGTGAGGGGGCGGGGACGTGGTGACGTGGCGGGGGCGGGGTCTGGGTGAGGGGGCGGGGACGTGGTGACGGGGGCGGGGGCGGGTCTGGGTGAGGGGGGGGGGGTCTGGTGACGTGGCGGGGGCGGGGTCTGTGGTGAGGGGTCGGGGACGTGGTGACGTGGCGGGGGCGGGTCTGGGTGAGCGGGACGGGGACGTGGTGACGTGAGGGGGCGGTGAACCTGAAGTGAGGGGGCGGGGACCCGGTGAAGGGTCGGGGAGCGGGCGACGTCACGGGGCGGGTCCGGGAGCGGCCGCGCGGCGCCGGAAGTGAGGCACAAAGTGAACCGGAAGTACCGGAGCGTCCAAGACACAGACAGTGAAGTTGATCCGCGGCGGCGGCGACAGGTCAGTCCGTCCACGGCACAGACACAGACACAGACACAGACACAGACACAGACACAGACACAGACACAGACACAGACACACACAGACACAGACACAGACACGGACACAGACACAGACACAGACACAGACACAGACACAGACACAGACACAGACACACAGACACACAAAGCACCAGCACCGCCCGGGGCCCCGACACACACACACCGGGCCCTCGCCCCCGGCAGCGGGCCGGATGAAGGGGCCTCTCAGCGATTCCCACCCCACCCCATTCCCACCCCCCCCCCCCCCACACACACAACAGGCCCTTCGGCCCACAACATGATGCTGTCAAACTATTCTCAGCCTTCACATTCTCCATTCCCTGCTCTGCCATGAGCCCGGTCCAAAGCCGCTTAAATACCCCCGCCGTCTGCCACCTCCACCACCGCCCCTGGCAATGTGTTCCTGACACCCACCACCCTCTGTATAAACAACTCTCCCTCCCCCTTACACCCTGGAAAAAGCGCCTGACTCTTAAACTTATCTATGCCTCGCATAATATTATATACATGTGTCAGGTCCGCCCTCAGTAGTTCCATCCCAGCTGTTAGCAGGCAACTGAATCATCCCACCGCAACTGGAGAGCAGTGCAGGACTGGGAGATATGATGAAAGAATGACTTCAGAATTAAGGGACAGAAGTTTAGGGGTAACACGAGGGGGAACTTCTTTACTCAGAGAGTGGTAGCGGTGTGGAATGAGCTTCCAGTGGAAGTGGTGGAGGCAGGTTCGTTGGTATCATTTAAAAATAAATTGGATAGGCATATGGATGAGAAGGGAATGGAGGGTTATGGTATGAGCGCAGGCAGGTGGGACTAAGGGGAAAAAGTTGTTCAGCACGGACTTGTAGGGCCGAGATGGCCTGTTTCCGTGCTGTAATTATTATATGGTTATATGGGTCGACTGGGCTTGTATTCACTGGAATCTACAAGGATGAGACTGAGGGGATCTCATAGAAACATAACATTCTTAAGGGATTGGACACGCTAGATGCAGGAAACATGTTCCCGATGTTGGGGGAGTCCAGAACCAGGGGTCACAATTTAGGAATAAGGGGTCGGCCATTTCGGATTGAGATGAGGAAAACCCTTTTCACCCAGAGAGTTGTGAATCTGTGGAATTCTCTGCCACAGAAGGCAGTGGAGGCCAATTCACTGGATGTTTTCAAAAGAGAGTTAGATTTAGCTCTAAATAAATCAAGGGCCCTTGTGGCTAAGGGGATCAGAGGGTATGGAGAGAAGGCAGGTACGGGATACTGAGTTGGATGATCAGCCATGATCATATTGAATGGCGGTGCAGGCTCGAAGGGCCGAATGGCCTACTCCTGCACCTAATTTCTATGTTTCTATATGGGGAGAAGGCAGGAATGAGGTACTGATTGTGGATGATCAGCCATGATCATATTGAATGGCGGTGCTGGCTCAAAGGACTGAACGGCCTACTACTGCACCTATGGTCTATGTTTCTAGTATCTACCTACAACAGGGACCCTCAGACTATCTTTGATCAGACTTTACTGGCTTCAGCTTGCACTAAACATTATTGATATTCCCTTGACCATGTATCTGTACACAGTGGACGGCTCGATTGTAATCATGTATTGTCTTTCCACTGACGGGTTAGTGCGCAACAAAAGCATTTCACCGTGCCTCGGTACACGTGACAATAAACTGAACTGAAACGCAAACCTCCACCGTTCCATAGAAAACAATCCAAGTGTGTCCAACCTCTCCCAGTAGGTGAAGCCCTCTGATCCAGGTAGCATTCTGGTAAACCTCCTCTACCCCATCTCCATAGCCTCCACGTGTTGTTACTGAGCTATACCCCATGGTTTACATGCTGTCGGAGAATGGCGGCTCTCTGCTCTTCCCAGAGAATGAGCTACTGTTATCCAATACAATTGCTCTACTCTTTTAACACTTTTCTTTATCTATTAGACTTGAGTTTGGCTCAATTGTATTTAACTTTTGTGTATCTGAACATTAGATAGCAGGCAAAACAAAAACTTTTTACTGCACCTTAATACATGTGACAATAATAAACCTAAACCCTCCTCACAGTCTGTGACCCCAACAATCTTGATGTCATCTGCAAACTTACTAACCAAACCATTACATTTACATTCAGGTTATTTATATATATATCACAAACAGCAGAGGTCCCAGCACAGATCCCTGCGGAACTCCACTGGTAACCGACCTCCAGCCTGAATATTGGCCTCCACCACAACCCTTACTAAAGATGTTAGTAAGGTAAATGCAGACAACATTCACTGTCCAACTGTCATCAATCACCTTCATCGCCTCCTGAAAAAACTCGATCCAAAGACTTGATCTTGCTTTCTAAATTACAAAGCCATCCTGTCTATCCCTAATTAATCCATTCCCTTGCAAACAGAGTGCATCCTATCCGGAAGAATCCTCTCCAATATCATCCTTCCTAATGTGGTGCTCACCAATGTATAATCCACTGGATTCTCTCTTCTTCCCTTCTTAAACAAAGGAACAACATTGGCTGCTCTCCAGTCTTCTGGGACATCGCCTGTGGCGAGAGAAGACGTAAAGATCTTTGTCACGCCTCCCACAATCTCTTTTCTTGTCTCTCTCAGTAACCTGGGATTGATCCCATCAGGTCCTGGCGATTTATCAGGTTAGGCAGAGGTTTGCTTGCATCTCCTCCAACCTCATCTACTGTATCCATCGTTCAAGATGTGAACTTATACATTGGCGAGACCAAACGTAGACCAGGCGATCGTTTCGCTGAACACCTCCGCTCAGTCCGCCTGGACCTACCTGATCTCCCGGTTGCCGAACACTTTCATTCCCCTTCTTCCCACACTGATCTTTCCGTTCTAGGCCTCCTCCACTGTTAGAGTGAGGCTAATCACAAATTGAAGGAACAGCATCTCATATTTTGCTTGGGCAGCTTACAGCCCAATGGTATGAACATTGATTTCTCTAACTTCATATAACCCTTGCACTCCCTCTCTCTACATCCCATCCCACCCAAGTCGCACCAGGTTCCCATTCTCACCCAGCAAACAATGGCCTAATTCCTTTATCATTGTTACTTTTTGTTGCATATCTTTCATTCATTTGTACTATATCTCTCTACATCATTGTCTATATCTCTTGTTTCCCGCTCCCCTGACTAGCCTGAAGAATGGTCTCAACCTGAAATGTCACTCACTCCTTCTCTCCAGAGATGCTGCCTTTCCTGCTGAGTTACTCCAGCATTTTGTGTCTATCTTCGGTTTGAATCAGCATCTGCATTTCAATAGACAATAGGTGCAGCAGTAGACCATTCGGCCCTTCGAGCCAGCACCGCCATTCAATGTGATCATGGCTGATCATCCACAATCAGTACCCCTTCTCCCCATATCCCCTATCTTTAAGAGCCCTATCTCGCTCTCTCTTGAAAGTATCCAGGGAACTTTCCGCTGCCCTCTGAGGCAGGGAATTCCACAGACTCACCATTCTTTCCTTCCTACATATTAAAACTTATGGAGTTGTGATCACTATCCCAAGATGCTCTTCCACTGATCCATCCGAACACACTTCAGTTCCCAACACAAGGCCCTGTCTAAGCCTCTGGCACTGAGCAAGTCGCAGTCAATATTGGGGAAGTTAAAGTCACCACTAAGACATCCCTGTTGCTTTGGCATCTTTCAGTAATCTGTCTACATATCTGCACCTCTATCAGCCGCTTGCTACTGGGCGGCCTATAGTACAATCGCGTTAGAGTGCTCTCACCTTTCTTGTTTCGAAGCTGATGCCACTCCGCCTCAGTGGATGAACCATCCAGTATGTCCTCTCTGAGTGCCACCGTGATAGTCTCCATGATCAGTAATGTAACTCCACCACCTCTTTACCTCGCTCTCCATCACGTGTGAAACATGGAAACTTGTACACCAGTCACTGAAAGTTGGCTTACAGGTACAGCAGGCAGTGAAGAAAGCTAATGGAATGTTGGCCTTCATAACAAGAGGATTTCAGTATAGGAGTAAAGAGGTTCTTCTGCAGTTGTATAGAGCCACATCTGGAGTATTGTGTACAGCTTTGGTCTCCCAATTTGAGGAAGGACATCCTTGTGATTGAAGCAGTGCAGTGTAGGTTCACGAGATTGATCCCTGGGATGGCGGGACTGTCATATGAGGAAAGATTGAAAAGACTAGGCTTGTATTTACTGGAGTTTAGAAGGATAAGAGGGATCTTATAGAAACAAGTAAAATTATAAAAGGGCTGGACAAGCTAGATGCAGAAAAAATGTTCCCAATGTTGGACGAGTCCAGAACCAGGGGCCACAGTCTTAGAATAAAGGGGAGGTCATTTAAGACTGAGGTGAGAAAAAAAATTTTCTCCAAGAGAGTTGTGAATTTGTGGAATCCCCTGCCACAGAGGGCAGTGGAGGCCAAATCACTCGATGGATTTAAGAGAGAGTTAGATAGAGCTCTAGGGGCTAGTGGAGTCAAGGGATATGGGGAGAAGGCAGGCACGGGTTATTGACAGGGGACGATCAGCCATGATCACAATGAATGGCGGTGCTGGCTCGAAGGGCCAAATGGCCTCCTCCTGCCCTGATTTTCGATGTTTCTATGTCACCTATCATGTTCTCCACAGGTTCTGCCTGACCCACTGAGTTACTCCAGCATTTTGTGTCTATCTTCAGTTTAAACCAGCATCTGCAGTTCCTTCTTACATATTAAACTTATGGAGCCCTGTCTAAACCTTTGGCACTGGGCAAGTTGCAGTCAATATTGGGGAAGTTAAAGTCACACTAAGACAACCCTGTTGCTTTGGCATCTTTCAGTCATCAGTCTACATATCTGCTCCTCTATCAGCCGCTTGCTACTGGGCGGCCTATAGTACAATCGCGTTAAAGTGCTCTCACCTTTCTTGTTTCGAAGCTGCAGCCACTGCGCCTCAGTGGATGAACCATCCAGTATGTCCTCTCTGAGTGCCACCGTGATAGTCTCCATGATCAGTAATGTAACTCCACCACCTCTTTACCTCGCTCTCCATCACGTGTGAAACATGGAAACTTCACAACATTGTGCTGCCAATCTTGTCCATCTCACAACCATGTTTCCCAATGGCCACAACATCATAGTCCCAAACACTGATCCAGGCTCCAAGCTCAACTGCTCAACACAATACTCCTTGCATCAGCGAGGCCCAGCAGCATCAGCACCTTTCTTCCCCCCTCCCTGCTTGTTTCCCCGTTGAATCTCACTGATCCTAAACTCCACCTTCCCAACACTCCTTCCAATTTCTGACCTACTGCCCTTCCCAGCTCCAAATGCAGTCTCACCAAACGTATAAAGCTGCATCCTGACTTCTCAACTCCCACTTACTGCCCTGACCAACACCAAGTAAACCATACGCTTTCTTTACCATTCTATCTACTTGTGCTGCCACTGACAGGAGCTCAGGAGCTTGGACCCCAAGTACCCTCTGGGCATCAATGCTGTCAAACAATCTAGCGGAGGATCTCAGTGAGTTGAGCAGCACCTGGGCGTGGAGAGACCCTTCGTGCGTGCGTGGGTGTGGACGGCAGCACCATGCTTCCCTCATGCCCGACCTGCTGAACTCCTCCAGCTGGTTGCCTGTTCAGCATCTGAACACCCCAGGGTTCTGCTGTTTACTGTAAACTCTCTTCTTGCGTTAGACTTGACAGTGCATCAGCTGCCACTGGTCCAGATGAAACCCAGCTGCCTTTCTTTGTCCACATGCTCCATATGCTGCTGGATCCTTTAATAAACCCTCACTATCCACAATTCCACCAAATGTCTGTCTACATTTGCCTCCACCACACTAACTTGTATTGCAGAGAATCATTTGGAGTATTGCAGTCAATTTTAGTCACCCTGTCATGGAAAGGATGGCACTAATCTGGAAAGATTCACGGGGATGTTGCCAGGACCCGAGGGTCTCAGCTTGGGCAGGCTGGGTCTCTATTCCATGGAGCGCAGGAGGCTGAGGGGACAAAATCATGAGAGTGTACAAAGGAGAGAAGTAATTGATAGATCATTTGTCCAGGGGAATCAAGAACCAGAGGTTTAAGGTGAGAGACGAAAGGTTTAATAAGAACCTGAGGGGTAACTATTTCACTCAGAGGGTGGTGGGTGTATGGAACGGGCAGCCAGAGGAGGTAGTTGAGGCAGGGACTGTAACAACATTTAAAAGATACTTGGGACAGGTTTAGAGGGTCATGGGGGAAGCACGGGGAATAGGACCAGCTTAGATGGGGCATGTTGGTCAGAATGGACAAGTGCACCAAAGGTCCTGTTTCTGAGCTCCACACACTTTGACTCCATGAAACAACGGGTCACAATGATAATCCCCGCTCGTCACAGACCTCCAACCAGAGCAACCCCTCCCCAAGAGACCCCTTTCCCCACAGACCCCTCCCCCACAGACCCCCCCCCCCAGACCCGACCCCCCCCCACACAGACCCCTCCCCCACACACACAGACACCCCCCTCCCCCCCACAGACCCCACCCCCACACAGACCCCTCCCCCACACAGACCCCACTCCCACACACAGACCCCACCCCCACACAGACCCCCTCCCCCACACAGACCCCACCCCCCACACAGACCCCTCCCCCACACAGACCCCACCCCCACACAGACCCCACCCCCACACACCCCCCCACAGACCCCCCCCACACACCCCCACCCCCCACACAGACCCCACCCCCCACACAGACCCCCCCCCCACACAGACCCCCCCCCCCACAGACCCACCCCCACACAGACCCCACCCCCACACAGACCCCCACCCCCACACAGACCCACCCCCACACAGACCCCCCCCACACAGACCCCACCCCCACACAGACCCCACCCCCCCCACACAGACCCCACCCCCACACAGACCCCACCCCCCCACACAGACCCCCCCCCACACAGACCCCCACCCCCCACACAGACCCCACCCCCACACAGACCCCACCCCCACACAGACCCCCACCCCCCCACACAGACCCACCCCCCCCACACAGACCCCCCCCCACACAGACCCCACCCCCCACACAGACCCCACCCCCACACAGACCCCACCCCCACACAGACCCCACCCCCACACAGACCCCACCCCCACACAGACCCCACCCCCACACAGACCCCACCCCCCACACAGACCCCCACCCCCCACACAGACCCCACCCCCCCACACGGACCCCACCCCCACACAGACCCCACCCCCCACACAGACCCCACCCCCACACAGACCCACACCCCCACACAGACCCCACCCCCACACAGACCCCACCCCCACACAGACCCCACCCCCACACAGACCCCCCCCCCCACACAGACCCCCCCCACACAGACCCCACCCCCACACAGACCCAACCCCCACACAGACCCCACCCCCACACATACCCCTCCCCCCACACCCCACCCCCACCCACCCCCACCCCCACACAGACCCCCCCCACACAGACCCCACCCCACACAGAGACCCCCCCCCCACACAGACCCCTCCCCCCACATACAATCCCCCTCCCCACAGACCAGACCCCACACAGACCCCACCCCCACCACCCCCCCACACAGACCCCTCCCCAAGAGACCGAGACCCCCCAGACCCCCCCCCCCACAGACCCCTCCCCCACACAGACCCCTCCCCCCCACATACCCCCCCCTCCCTCCCACACAGACCCCCCCCCCCCATACAGACCCTCCCCCTCACAGACCCCTCCCCGACACAGACCCCCCCCCCCCACAGACCCACCCCCCGCACCAGACCCACCCCCACACAGACCCCCCACACAGACCCCTCCCCCACAGACCCCTCCCCAAGAGACCCCCCATCCCCACAGACCCCACCCCCCACACAGATCCCTCCCCCACATACAGAACCCTCCCCACACACAGACCCCTCCCCCCACAGACCTCTCCCCCACAGACCCCCCAGAGACCCCTTCCCCACACACCCCCCCCCCCACAGACCCCTTCCCCACCCGTCTCCCCCCACAGACCCCCCCCCCACAGACCCCTCCCTCCACAGACCCCCTCCCCCCAGACCCCTCCCCCCCCATAGACCCCCCCCCGCCCCCCCCACAGACCCCTCCCCCACACCCCTGACCCCACCCCCTCCACAGACTCCTCCCTCCCCCACAGACAGACCCCTCCCCACATGCCCCCTCCCCCCACAGACCTCTCCCCCCCCCCCACCTTCCCCACACCCCCGCACCCGTCCACACGTCTCCACCCTCCCCCCCTCCCCCACCCCCTCCTCCAGAACCCACCCCAAAGACCCCTTCCCCCCACAGACCCCTCCCCCCACACGGTCCCCTCCCCCACAGACCCCTCCCCCCACAGACCCCTTCCCCACAGACCTCCCCCCCGGTCCCCTCCACCACCCCCCCCCCCACAGACCCCCCCCACAGACCCCTCCACACAGAACCCCAGACCTCTTCCCACAGACCTCTCCACAGACCCCCCCCCACAAACCCCCCACAGACCCCCCTCCCACACCTCTCATCCCTGACCCCCCTCCCCCACTGACCCCTCTCCTCCCCACGGACCCCTACGCCCACGGACCCCTCCCCCCACACACCCCTCCCCTCCCCTACAGACCTTCCCCCAATTGACTCCTCCGCTCCTCACCACAGACCCCTCTCCCTCACTGACCCCTCCCCTCACTGACCGCTCCCCCCCCCACTGACCCCTACCTCACAGACCCCTCCCCCACACACACACCCCTCCCCCACTGACCCCTCCGCCCACTGACCCCTCCCCCACACACCCCTCCCCTCCGCCGCAGATCCATCCTCCACAGACCTCCAACCAGAGCAACACCGTCCACGAGTGTGTAAAATAGAACTAGTCAACTTGTGATCACTGCTTGGTCATAAGTGATAGGAGTAGAATTATGCCATTCAGTATCTCTCCCTCCTAGCCCCATTCTCCTGCCTTCTCCCCATAACCTCTGACACCCGTACTAATCAACAATCTCTCCATCTTCACCTTAAAAAATCCACTTAAACTTGACCTCCACAGCCGTCTGTGGCAAGAAATTCCACAGAATCACCACCCTCTGACTAAAGAAATTTCCCCTCATCTCTTTCCTAAAAGAATGTCCTTTAAATCTGAGGCTATCACCTCTAGTCCTAGACTCTCCCACTAGTGGAAACACCCTCTCCACATCCGCTCTATCCAAGCCCTTCACTATTCTGTATGTTTCAATGAGGTCCCCCCTCATTCTTCTAAACTCCAGCGAGTACAGGCCCAGTGCCGACAAACACTCATCATAGGTTAACCCACTCATTCCTGGGATCAATCCTGTAAGCCTCCTCTGGACCCTCTCCAGAGCCAGCACACCCTTCCTCAGATATGGGGCTCAAAATTACTCACAATATTCCAAATGCAGCCTGACCAGCGCCTTATAGAGCCTCAACGTTACATATCTGTTTTTGTATACAAGCCGTCTTGAAATAAATGCTAGCATTGAGTTTGCTTTCTTTACTAATGATTCGATTTACAGATTAACTTATAACCATATAACCATATAACAATTACAGCACGGAAACAGGCCATCTCGGCCCTACAAGTCCGTGCCGAACAAATTTTTTTTCCCCTTAGTCCCACCTGCCTGCACTCATACCATAACCCTCCATTCCCTTCTCATCCATATGCCTATCCAATTTATTTTTAAATGATACCAATGAACCTGCCTCCACCACTTCCACTGGAAGCTCATTCCACACCGCTACCACTCTCTGAATAAAGAAGTTCCCCCTCATATTACCCCTAAACTTCTGTCCCTTAGTTCTGAAGTCATGTCCTCTTGTTTGAATCTTCCCTATTCTCAAAGGGAAAAGCTTGTCCACATCAACTCTGTCTATCCCTCTCATCATTTTAAAGACCTCTATCAGGTCCCCCCTTAACCTTCTGCGCTCCAGAGAATAAAGACCTAACTTATTCAACCTATCTCTGTAACTTTTTGGGAATCCTGCACCAGCTCCCTTTGTGCCTCTGATTTCTGTATTCTCTCCCCATTTATAAAATAGTCTACGCCTTTATTCCTACTACCAAAATGCATGACGTATACTTTGCTATTGTATATTCCATCTGCCGCTTCTCTGCCCACTCTCCCAACCTGTCCAAGTCCTTCTGCAGAGTCCCTGCGTTCTCTACACTACCTGCTTCCACCTATTTTCATATAATCTGCAAATGTGGCCACAAAGCCTTCAATCCCCTCGTCCAAATCATTAATATACAACGTGAAGAGTAGCGGCCCCAGCACCGACCCCTGTGGAACTCTGCTAGTCACTGGCAGCCAACCAGAAAAAGCCCCCTTTATTGCCACTTTGTCTTTCTGCCATCCAGCCAACCTGCTATCCATGCTAGTATCTGCCCTTTGATACCGTGGGCTCTCATCTTCCTTAGCAGCCTCACGTGTGGCACCTTATCAAAGGCTTTCTGAAAATCTAAATAAACAACATCTACTCACTCTCCTTTGTCTGTCCTGTTATTTACTTCTTCAAAGAATTCCAGCAAATTTGTTAGGCAAGACCCACCCTTCACAAAGCCATGCTGACTTTGGCCTTTTATCCTGAACTTCTAAGTACTCCGTAACTTCATCCTTTATAATATATATTACTAACCACTGAAGTCAGACTAACCGGCCTGTAGTTCACACTATTCTGCTTTGCTCCCTTCTTGTACAGCGGGGTAATATTGGCATTTTCCAATCATCTGGAACCACTCCTGACTCTAGTGAATCTTGAAATATCATTGTCAATGCCTCCACAATCTCTGAAGCCACCTCTTTCAGAACCCGAGGGTGCAGTCCATCCGGTCCAGGTGACTTATCCACCTTCAGCCCTTTCAGCTTCCCAAGCACCTTCTCCCTGTTTACAGCTACTCCACTAATGTCCACCCCCTGACCCTCTTGAATTTCAGTTAAAAGCTTCCCCACCCTCTGGCTTCCCACTAATCTTTCCTGTGTTATACGCCTTCTCCTTTAGTTTTATACTGAGCTTGACTTCCCTTGTCAGCCACAGTCACCTCTTTCTCCCCCTTGAATCTGTAGTCCCTTTTGCTCACCAGTAATACCGACATAATAGACAATACACAATAGGTGCAGGAGGAGGCCATTTGGCCCGTCGAGCCAGCACCGCCATTCATTGTTATCATGGCTGATCATCCCCAATCAGTACCCTGTTCCCGCCTTCTCCCGATATCCTCAGACTCCACTATCTTTAAGACCCCTATCTAGCTCTCTCTTGAAAGCATCCAGAGAACCTGCCTCCATCGCCCTCTGAGGTGGAGAATTCCACAGACTCACCACTCTGTGAGAAAAAGTGTTTCCTCATCTCCGTTCTAAATGGCCTACTCCTTATTCTTAAACTGTGGTCCCTGGTTCTGGACATGTTTCCTGCCTCTAGTGTGTCCAAACCCTTAACAATCTTATATGTTTCAATGAGATATCCTCTCATCCTTCTAAACTCCAGAGTGTACTAGCCCAGCTGCTCCATTCTCTCAGCATATGACAGTCCCGCCATCCCAGGAATTAACCTTGTAAACCTACGCTGCACTCCCTCAAAAGCAAGAATGTCCTTCCTCAAATTAGGGGACCAAAACTGCACACAATACTCCAGGTGTGGTCTCACTAGGGCTCTGTACAACTGCAGAAGGACCTCTTTGCTCCTATATTCGATTCCTCTTGTTATAAAGTCCAACATGTCATTCGCTTTCTTATAAAGGCCAAAATGCCATTCGCTTTCTTACACATCCAGTTTCACCTTCTCCATCTCAAATTACTGATTAAAACATCATGCTGTGGTCGCTACCTCCGCATGGTTCCTTTACCTTGAGTTCCCTGATCAAATCTGGTTCATTACATACCACTAAATGTAGAATTGTGGACTGGGTGGGCCAAAAGGCCTGTTTCCAAGCTGTATCTCTAAATGCAACTAAAACACACAGCCCTTTGTCTTGCCGCGACACTTTGTATCCAACCGTGGATCCCGTCCATCTTAAACCTCTGGATCAGCCAACTGTGGGGGATTTGATCAAATGCCTTGCTAAAATCCCCCAGCACCATTCCCCGCCCTTCCCTCATCAACACCAACGTCACCTCCTGCTGGAGCAGCTTACTTGGCCAGACAGAGCCATGCCTGCCCCCCCCAACGCCCCACACTGTTCCTGATGGGAGCAGAGCCCAACTTATGCCTGCAATCCGTTGCACTGGTGTCCCTGCCAGGGATGCCAAGGTCACAGCTCTGCAGCTTCCTGTTACCCCCCTCCCGCCCACCCGACCCCTCCTCTCCCCCCACTGCAGCCGCCTGTAACTCCCCCCCCCCTGACCCCTACCCCTCCCCCACTGCAGCTTCCTGTATCCCTTTTCCCCCCCCTGACCCCTACCCCTCCCCCACTGCAGCTTCCTGTAACCCCCCTTTCAACCCCCACCCATTCAACCCCCACCCCCTCCCCCTCACCGCAGCCTCCTGTGACCCTCACTGCGTCCCTGCAGTGTATCCCCCTCTATCTCCTCATCTTCGTGATCCCACCCTCCCCCCCCAAAGAACAGTCCACATGGCCCTCCCCACTCATACCTCTGCCCCTCCCCCACAGAAATCTCTCCCCCACCCCCAGGTTACAGGAAGCTGCAGTGAGGGGAGGGGTAGGGGTCAGAGGGGGGGGGGGGGGAGGGGTTACAGGCAGAATCCTCCCACCACAGGGCTACACTCCCCCACCTTCTTTCAGCACCACCTTCCCCCCACTTACCTTTATTCCCCCACTTCCCCCTTCTGACCCCTGCTTTGCCCCATCTCTCTACACTCTCTCCACCATCGATCCAAACACTCCCCCCCCCACCCCCCGCTTTCCCCCCCCCCCACACTCTGTTTTTTCACTCCTGGCCACTCCCCCACCCCCACACTCCACTGTTTTCCACTCCCTCCGCCACACTCCCACTCCCCCACTCCACTCTCCCCACTCCCACACTCCCCCCCACCCCCACTCCCACCCCCTCCACTCCCCCACCCACCCACCCACCCCCTCCACTCCCCCCCACCCCCCCCCCTCCCCCCCCCACCCCCCCCCACCCCCCCCCCCCCCCCCCCCCCCACCCCCACCCCCACCCCCTCACCCACCCCCCCCCACTCCCCCCCCCCACCCGCCCCTCCCGCCCCCCACACCCCTCCCACTCCCCCACCCACCCCCACACCATCACCCCCTCCACTCCCCCCACCCCCCACCCCCCCCCCTCCACTCCCCCCTCCACCCCACCACCATCACCCCCCCCCTCCCCCACCCCCACTCCCCCACCCCCACTCCCCCCCCCACCCCCTCCCCCCCCCCCAGCCACCCTAGTACCTCTCTCCCCCTCACCAATGTTGTTGTCTGACATCTCCGCTCCCTCACCCCATCTAACACACCTCTCCCCCCCCCCCCCCCCCCATGCTGCCCTGCCTCGTGCATTCTCTGCATGTCCAGCCTCTGCGTTGCTCTGCATTGCCCGATGCGGTGATGCGATGGGGTATCCGGGGCTTTGGTTGCCGTGGTGATTTTTCCAGGCGCTGCAGTTGCTGCGGAATGGTGGTGTGTGGGGAAGGCAGGCAGCTCCAGGGTCCTAGTGTCCGCTGGCCATCCCCATTGCTGACTCTATGTGTCCTAACATAATCCCCATCCACACCACAACAGGTGGGCCAGGGTAGTCGACAACTACACGGGCCATGGTGAGAGGGGAAACATTTAAAGGAGTTCTGAGGGGTAAGTGGGAGAAGATAGACACAAAGTGCTGCAGTAACTCAGTGGGTCGAGCAGCATAGAGTCACACAGCATCCCTGGAGAAAATGGAAATATGCTCTGACTGTCCACCCTAAATGTGCATCTCATGTTTTTATGTTCCTGTACACACTCCTGTTCTGCTTGCCGCATTACTAGAAGGATATGGTAGCTCTAATGAAGCTTGTGTTATCGTGTGATGTGTGTATGTTACAGTACTCCCCTTTAAGCCCTGTCTCTCCTTTATTTTGCCTTTTGTCATTATCATGCCACGGCTTAACTAGTTTCTAAGCATTGAATTTCATCTCTCAGCTGATGTTTGTATAATGGGCAGAGAAAGGGCTGATGGAATTTAATCTTGGAAAATGCAAGATGATATGTTTTGCGATGACTAATCAGATGTGCGTGTACTTTTTGTATGGGCTGAAGGACTATTGAGGAACAAAGACACATTTGTGTAACAAGTAGAGATACAAGAGAATGTAGACGCTGGGCTAAAGTGCAGGAGGAATTCACAATGTCAGGCAGCATCTGTGGAGGGAATGGTCAGGTGGGGACCCTTCTTCAGACTGAGGAGAGAGGAAACTGGAACAGAGGTGGTGGCTGGCACAGAGCCTGGCAAGTGATAGGTGGATATTATAGTGAGTGGTTTTGCAGATAGTGAAGATGGTTGTGAACGATTGCAGCAGGATCTGGATGGGCTGAGGAATGGTTGATGGAGTTTAATACGGAGAAAAGTCAGATGTTGCATTTTGGGAAGTGCAGGACCGACACAGTGAATGGTAGAGCTCTGGGGAGTGTTGTAGAGCAGAGGGATCTAGGAGTACAGGAACATAGTTCATTGAAAGAGGTGTCACAGCTAGATAGGGTGATCGAAAAGTATTTTGGCACATTGAGTATAGAAGTTGGGAAGTCATGTTGCAGTTGTATAAGATAATGGTGTGGCTACATTTAGAATATTGTGTTCAGTGTTGGGCACCATGTTATAGGAAAGATGTCAATCTGGAAAGATTCATGAGGATGTTGCCAAGACTCGAGGGCCTGAGATATCGGGAGAGGTTCAGTGGGCTGGGTCTCTATTCCTTGGAACGCAAGGCACCAGGAGGATGAGGGGTGATATTATAGAGGTGTACAAAATCATGTGAGGAATAGATTGGGTAGACTTCCCCAGAGTAGGGGAATCGAGGACCAGAGGACACAGGTTTAAGGGAGGAAAGATTTAATAGAAATCTAATGGAACAAGCTGCCGGAGGAGGTAGTTGAGGCTGGGACTATTGCAACGTTTAAGAAACTTTTAGGCAGGCAGGAGGGATATTGGTTGGCATCTGCAAGTTGGGCCGATGGGCCTGTATGCCATTAACTGTGTGGTAGGATATAAATGAAGGAGAAGATGGTACAGCCTTTGTGGTGGGGCCACTGCTGGACTGTGCTTTTCTGGTGCCAACACTATATAAAGGATGTGAATGAGCTGGCGTGAATCATAGAGTCATACAGCACAGAAATCAGAAACCCAGGTGTAAAGGGCAGTCTGATGCAGGATTCTGAAAGGTCAATCTGCAAGTTGAATTGTTAGCAAAGATGACAAATGCAATGCTGCCATTTATTTGGAGAGGATTAGAATATAAAAACGGAGATGTAATACTGAGTTGGGGCGTGTGTGCGGTAGTTGTGTGTGAGTGTGAGAGTGAGTTTTGGGAGTGAGTGAGAGTGAGAGTGAGTGTGAGTGTGAGTGAGTGTGAGAGTGAGTTTGGGAGTGAGTGAGAGTGGGTGAGTGAGTGTTAATGTGAGAGTAAGTGTGAGAGTGAGAGTGAGAGTGAGTGAGAGTGGGTGTGAGAGTGGGTGAGTGAGTAAGTGTGAGTGTTAGTGTGAGAGTGTTAGTGTGAGAGTGAGGCCGGGTGGGGAGCTGGGGATTGAGCCCCTACACCGGGGAGGAGAGTGCAGACAGACTGGACACAGACAGACGGCGACGTGATGCGGAGTGGCGAGCGCTAGGACCCAGCGTCCGCACTGACGCAGCGTCTGCCCCATCAGCTGCTGCTGCCGCCGCCGCCTGTCTGTGTGTGTCTGTGTGTCTGCAGGCCGGACCCGGACCCGGCACCCGGAGCAGCAGCGGCACCGGCACCGGCACCGGGATTAGCGGCAGCAACAGCACCGGGAGCAGCAGCAGCAGCAGCAGCAGCGGCAGTAGCACCGGCACCCGGGAGTGAGCTGAGCAGGGAGCAGGGAGCGAGCAGCGGGCACCGGTCACGCAGCCATGAGACCGGCGCTGAGCCCGGGGGCGGCGGCTCCCCCACTCCCCACCTCCCGCAGCGGCAGCAAACGACAGCAGCGGGTATGGAGGGGAGGGGGGTGAGGTGGGCACACACTAGTGTACCTTGCTGCGTGTACTGGGTGTGGGATGGGGGTGAGGTGGGCACACACTAGTGTACCTTGCTGCGTGTACTGGGTGTGTGTGTGAGGGATGGGAGGTGAGGTGGGCACACACTAGTGTACCTTGCTGTATGTACTGGGTGTGGGATGGGGGTGAGGTGGGCACACACGTACCTTGCTGTATGTACTGGGTGTGGGATGGGGGTGAGGTGGGCACACACTAGTGTACCTTGCTGCGTGTGTGAGGGATGGGAGGTGAGGTGGGCACACACTAGTGTACCTTGCTGCGTGTACTGGGTGTGTGTGTGGGATGGGAGGTGAGGTGGGCACACACTAGTGTACCTTGCTGCGTGTACTGGGTGTGGGATGGGGGGTGCTGGGCACACACTAGTGTACCTTGCTGCGTGTACTGGGGTGTGTGGTGTGAGGGATGGGAGGTGAGGTGGGCACACACTAGTGTACCTTGCTGTATGTACTGGGTGTGGGATGGGGGTGAGGTGGGCACACACTAGTGTACCTTGCTGCGTGTGTGAGGGATGGGAGGTGAGGTGGGCACACACGAGTGTACCTTGCTGCGTGTACTGGGTGTGTGTGTGAGGGATGGGAGGTGAGGTGGGCACACACTAGTGTACCTTGCTGCGTGTACTGTGTGTGTGGGATGGGGGCGAGGTTGACACACTAGTGTACCTTGCTGCGTGTACTGGGTGTGAGTGTGTGTGTGGGATGGGGGTGAGGTGGGCACACACTAGTGTACCTTGCTGCGTGTACTGGGTGTGAGTGTGTGTGAGGGATGGGGGTGAGGAGCCAGGCTGAGGCACTGCAGTACATTGTGTGGGTCGGACAGCCTGTTGTGACGGGGAGGGAGGGTGGATGAGTGAACAACACTGGTTACACTAGTAGCCTGCATGGAACTGCAGATGCTGGTTTAAGCTGAAGATAGACACAAAAAGCTGCAGTAACTCAGCGCCACAGGCAGCATCCCTGGAGAGAGGGCATGGGTGATGTTTTGGGTCAAGACCCTTCTTCATACTGGGCCCTCAGTCTGAAGAAAGGTCTTGACCAGAAATGTCAGCCATTCCCTCTCTCCAGGGATGCTGCCCGACCCACTGAGTTACTACAGCAGTCTGTGAAACGTCACCTATCCATGTTCTCCACAGATGCTGCCTGACCAGCTGAGTTACTCCAGCACTCTGTGAAACATCACCTATCCATGTTCTCCACAGATGCTGCCTGACCCGCCGAGTTACTGCAGCTCTATGTCCATTCCCTAGGAATAGAGTCCTAGCCGGCCAAACCTCTCCCTATAGCTCAGGCCCTCAAGTCCTGTTAACATCCTGACAGCTTCTCTCCACCAATTCCAGCTTAATGACATGGAGCCACATCCACTCCAGCCCGATGTGTCCACACTGAGCAAGATGCTGAATCTTGTGGTACCTGCCTGTGTTTGGCAAGTATCCCCATCACTCAGATGTTCAAAGCAAGGCATCTTCCCCATGTCCACGTGAAGCCTGTGGGGGGCTTGGTTTTTTTGTTTGGTTTGGAGTGTGGGAGGAAACCAGAGATCCCAGAGAAAACCCACCAGATCACGGGGAGAAGGTACAAACTCTGTACTGACAGCACCCGTATTCAGGATGGAATCCTGGTCTCTGGTGCTGTGAGGCAGCAACTCTACTGATGCACCACCTACTGTGCAGTACAAAGTAGCAGAGGGCAGGAAAGGTGAGTGTGAGCTGGCCATCAATCTGGGGCAGTGGTGGTGATGTAGGGAGTGGGTGAGGGGGGGAAGCAGAGATGGGTGTGGGCAGGGTGCAAGGGTAACCTTGGCTGACCAGATTGGTGGAGCTAAGTTGCCAGTGATACTGTGGACTGTACATAAAGGGCCGTTAGACCACAACATTCAGCAAGCCCGTGAGGAACAGGAAATCCCCACCAGAGCTTGCAGAATGAGGAAGGAACGATCAACAATGTAGTTAGTGTGAAGCAACCAGAACTTGACAGAATTCAGACTCGAAGCGTCCTCATCACCTATCCATGTTCTCCACAGATGCTGCCTGACCCGCTGAGTTACTGCAGCACTCTGTGAAACGTCACCTATCCATGTTCTCCACAGATGCTGCCTGACCCGCTGAGTTACTCCAGCACTCTGTGAAACGTCACCTATCCATGTTCTCCACAGATGCTGCCTGACCCGCTGAGTTACTCCAGCACTCTGTGAAACGTCACCCATCCATGTCATCTGTAAAGTTACTAATCATCTTTATCCAGATAGTTATATAAACACAAGCAGCGATGGGCCCAGCACTGATCCCTGAGGCACACCACGAGTCACAGATAAACAACCTTCCACCATCACCCATGAAACCAATTCTCTATCCAGTCCGCTCTCTCTCCCTGGATCCCATGGGATGTAACGTCCAGGGCTAGCTTGCACCATTGTTGTTTCGAAGCTGCATCCATAGCACCTCAGTGGATGAACCATTCAGTATGTCCTCTCTGAGTGCCGCCGTGATAGTCTCCATGATCAGTAATGTAACTCCACCACCTCTTTACCTCGCTCTCCATCACGTGTGAGATATTTTAATGTTTAAACGTTGCTGCCAGTTGTGTCCCTCTCACAACCACGATTCCGTTGTGTGTGTGTGTAAAGATCCTGGGTGTGTGATCATTCCATATGAGTGTGTGTGTGTGTGAGAGATCGTTCTGTAAGTGTGAGATTGTTCTGTGTGCACCTTCCAGAGCAGCCTACCATGTGAACCTTATCAAATACCTTGCTGAAGTCCATATGGGCAATCTCTACAGCTCTGTCCCCATCAATCTTCACATGTAAGCAAAAATGCTGGAGAAACCCAGCGGGTGAGGCAGCATCTATGGGGCGAAGGCATTGGTGACGTTTCGGGTCGAGACCCTTCTTCAGACTGGTGGGAGGGTGGGAAGAAGAAAGGAAGAGGCGGACACAATGGGCTGAGGGAGAACTGGGAAGGGGAGGCAAAAGCAGGGACTATCTGAAATTGGAGAAGTCAATGTTCATACCGCTGGGGTGTAAACTGCCTAATGTGAGGAAGGACATTCTTGCTATTGAGGGAGTGCAGCGTAGGTTTACAAGGTTAATTCCCGGGATGGCGGGACTGTCATATGCTGAGAGAATGGAGCAGCTGGGCTTGTACACTCTGGAGTTTAGAAGGATGAGAGAGATTCTCATTGAAACATATAAGATTGTTAAGGGCTTGGACACACTAGAGGCAGGAAACATGTTCCCGATGTTGGGGGAGTCCAGACCAGGGGCCACAGTTTAAGAATAAGGGGTAAGCCATTTCGAACGGAGACGAGGAAACACTTTTTCTCACAGAGAGTGGTGAGTCTGTGGAATTCTCTGCCTCGGAGGGCGGTGGAGGCAGGTTCTCTGGATACTTTCAAGAGAGAGCTGGATAGGGCTCTTAAATATAGTGGAGTCGGGGGATATGGGGAGAAGACAGGAACGGGGTACTGATTGGGAATGATCAGCCATGATCACATTGAATGGCGGTGCTGGCTCGAAGGGCCGAATGGCCTAATCCTGCACCTGTTGTCTATTGTCTAAACTGCCCAAGTGAAATATGAGGTGCTGCTCCTCCAATTTCCGGTGGTGCTCACTCTGGCCATGGAGGAGGCCCAGGACAGAGAGGTCGGATTGGGAATGGGAGGGGGAGTTGAAGTGCTGAGCCACCGGGAGATCAGGTTGGTTATTGGGAACCGTGTGGAGGTCCTCAGCAACCTTCGTAGTTATTATCGAACACGTGATCGCATTTGAGAGGCGTTGATCTCCCATGTACAAAACCATGCTGACTATCCCATATCACCCTTTGTCTATTCAAATATATCTTATCCCTAACAATCCTCTCCAATAGCTCACGCATCACAGAGGTATATCCAATCTCCAGGGGCTTATATAATATGGTGAATGGTCACAGTCGTTGCTTAGGGCAGGATATAGATTGAAAGTGAGGGGACAGGTTGAATGGGGAGCGTTTCTCCACAGGGTGGTGGATATATGTGACATGTTCCAGAGCAGATGGCAGTGATGGGCTGAATAACAACATGTCAATGGATTAGAGTCACAGAATCATATTGCACAGAAACAGGCCCTTTGGCCTACCTTGACCATGCTGACAAAGATGCCTCATCTACACTAGTCCCACCTGCCTGCATGTGGCCCCTATTCCTACAATCTGACCAAATGTCCAGTACCAACCTGTGTTCTCTAGTTAATGGAAGGAACTGCAGATGCTGGAAACTCAGCGGGTGCAGCAGCATCTGTGGAGCGAAGGAAATAGGCAACATTTCGGGCCGAAACCTTTCTTCAGACTGATGACTTTTCCTCTAGTTAATGCCCATGCACCAGGCAAAATACTCTGTGCTTACACCCTATCTATTCCCCTCATGAACTTATGCACCTCTGCCCAAGGAATAAAGTCCTAACCTTCACAGCCTCTCCTTATAGCCCAGGTTTCAAGTCCCACAACGTTCTTGTAAATCTCCACACTCTTTGTAGCTCAACAACATCCTTCCCATAGCAGGGTGACCAAGACTGAACACACAACCCCAACTGTGGCCTCACCCATGGGAATGAAGGAGGGTCTCAACCACAAAATCACCTATCCATGTTCTCCACAGATGCTGCCTGACCCACCCGCTGAGTTACTCCAGCACTGTGTGAAACGTCACCTATCCATGTTCTCCACAGATGCTGCCTGACCCGCTGAGTTACTCCAGCACTCTGTGTCCTTTTGCCTCAGCAACGTGGTATACTTAGACGGGATTGGTAAGGTTTACATGGATATGGGCCAAATGAAGGCAAATGGGTGTAGTTTAGGTAGACGGCTTGGTTGGCTTGGGCGAGGTGGGCTGAGGGACCTGTTTTTGTGCTGTATGGCTCTATGACAGTGGTTCTTAACCTTTTTGGCACCAATACACGCATACGCGGACAAAATACTGAATGTGGTATGTACCTTTGTTAGGTTCCTCAACAAATGGATATGTTATATTTTGAGCCTATTTCCTTTGCTCCATAGATGCTGCTGTACCCGCTGAGTTTCTCCAGCACTTTTGGCTACCATGTTATTTATGACCTCTTCTTGCCCCCTGGTAAAGCCCCAAACGACCCCCCCCCCCCAGGTTAAGAACGACTGCTCTATGATGTGGTGGGTGGGTGGGGGTGGTTGACACTGCATGCCTACTGGCGTTTGGCATTGCTGGTGTGTGGGGCCTTTGTGAGCATGGTTTTGTGTGCCTGGCTAGTTTGGGAGTGGTGTGTGTGTGGAGGGGGGGGGGAGGGGGGGGGGGGAGGGCTGGTTGGGAGTGGTGTGTGTGGAGGGGGGGGGAGGGCTGGTTGGGAGGCTCGGTGCCCATGGGGGCGACTATTTAAGCGCAGGCTCTGATGGGCTCAGGACCACCTTGTTTGTCCAGGGGCAGGCATCTGTACATTGTGGTTCTTAGTCTGGGGCACCTCTTCATCCACGTGGGCCGTCTGTGTCTGGCATGTGCTCGTCTGAGTGAGGCAGGTGGGGGCATTGCTCACTCTCTCACTCACTGGCAGTGTGACTGGTGTGTACATCACTCACTGGCAGTGTGGCTGGTGTGTACATCACCCACTGGTAGTGTGTCTGGTGTGTACATCACCCACTGGCAGTGTGACTGGTGTGTACATCACCCACTGGCAGTGTGACTGGTGTGTACATCACTCACTGGCAGTGTGACTGGTGTGTACATCACCCACTGGCAGTGTGACTGGTGTGTACATCACTCACTGGCAGTGTGACTGGTGTGTACATCACTCACTGGTAGGTGGTGTGTACATCACCCACTGGCAGTGTGACTGGTGTGTACATCACTCACTGGTAGGTGGTGTGTACATCACCCACTGGCAGTGTGACTGGTGTGTACATCACTCACTGGTAGGTGGTGTGTACATCACCCACTGGCAGTGTGGCTGGTGTGTACATCACCCACTGGCAGTGTGACTGGTGTGTATCATCACTCACTGGTAGTGTGACTGGAGTGTACATCACTCACTGGACTGGTGTGTACATCACCCACTGGAGTGTACATCACTCACTGGCAGTGTGACTGGTGTGTACATCACTCACTGGCAGTGTGACTGGTGTGTACATCACTCACTGGCAGTGTGACTGGTGTGTACATCACTCACTGGCACAGTGACTGGTGTGTACATCACCCACTGGCAGTGTGACTGGTGTGTACATCACTCACTGGTAGTGTGTCTGCAGTGTACAGCACCCAGTGTGACTGGTGTGTACATCACTCACTGGCAGTGTGACTGGTGTGTACATCACTCACTGGCAGTGTGACTGGTGTGTACATCACTCACTGGCAGTGTGACTGGTGTGTACATCACCCACTGGCAGTGTGACTGGTGTGTACATCACTCACTGGCAGTGTGACTGGTGTGTACATCACCCACTGGTAGGTGGTGTGTACATCACTCACTGGCAGTGTGACTGGTGTGTACATCACCCACTGGCAGTGTGACTGGTGTGTACATCACCCACTGGCAGTGTGACTGGTGTGTACATCACTCACTGGTAGGTGGTGTGTACATCACTCACTGGCAGTGTGACTGGTTGTAGATGATTAGCCATGATCACATTGAATGGCGGTGCTGGCTGGAAGGGCCGAATGTCTATTGTCTTTCCACAAACACAACTGCCCTGGTGGACCCATTGTTACTAGCTGCTCCTGTCCCAGTGAATTAATTTCCACATGCCTCTACTCCATCCTATCCCCCCATGTCCAATCTCTCCCGACCTATGTCCAAGATACCTCACATGCCCTTCATTTCTTTAATGACTTCCGCTTTCCGAGCCCACACTCCCTCATCTTTACTATGGACATTCAGTCACTCTACACCTCCATCCCCCAGCAGGAAGGCCTTAAAGCCTCCGTTTCTTCCTCGACAGCAGAAGCAGCCAATCTCCCTCCACTAACACTCTACTCCGCCTAGCAGAACTGGTCCTCACCCACAACAACTTCTCCTTTGACTCCTCCCACTTCCTCCAAATCCAAGGCGTAGCTATGGGTACCCGCATGGGCCCCAGCTATGCCTGCCTCTGTGTAGGGTACATCGAACAATCCCTGTTCCAGGCATACACTGGTCCTATCCCCGAACTCTACCTCCTCTACATTGATGACTGCATTGGTGCTACCTCCTGCACCCATGCAGAGCTCAGGGACTTCATCAACTTCACCACTAATTTTCAACCTGCACTCAAATCAATCTCCGACATCTCCCTAGCGTTTCTAGATCTCACCGTCTCCATCACAGGAGACTATCGACTGACGGCTGTGCCCAAGATGAGGTGTTCCATACCAGGATGTCCTCACGCTTTCCCCTCTCCCATCATAGATGAGGCTCTCACTAGGATCTCCATGGTACCCTGCAGCTCCGCCCTTGCTCCCCCTCCCCCTAGTCGCACCAGGGACAGAGTCCCCCTTGTCCTCATCTTCCACCCCATCAGCCGTCACATACAGCACATAATCCACCGACGTTTACGCCACCTCCAACGGGATCCCACCATTAGCCCCATCTTCCCATCTCCACCCCTTTCCGCCTTCCACACAGACCATTCCCACCGCAACTCCCTGGTCAACTCGCCCCTTCCCACCCAACACACTGACCTTTCTGTCCTGGGCCTCCTCCATTGTCAGACAGAGGCCCAGTACAAATTGGAGGAACAGCGCCTCATATTTCACTTGGGCAGCTTACACCCCAGCGGTATGAACATTGACTTCTCTAACTTCAAGTAGCCATTGTCTTCCCTCTCTCCATCCCCTCCCCCTCCCCAGTTCTCCGAGCAGTCTTACTGTCTCCGACTACATTCTATCTGGTTGCTTTGTTGTCACCTTCTCCCAGCCAACAATGATCAAGAACCAATACATGGTTCTTGATCTCCATTCCCTTTGTCCTGTTTTCACACCTTACACTTCCTTATCTCTGTATCTCCCTCTCCCTTGACATCAGACTGAAGAAGGGTCTCGACCCAAAACGTCACCCATTCCTTGTCTCCAGAGATGTTGCCCGTCCCGCATTTTGTGTCTATTGAAGATTTGCAAGGATGTTACCAGGACTCAACTATAGGGTTGAGTAGGCTAGGTCCCTATTCCTTGGGGCGCAAGAGGATGAGGGATGATCTTATAGAGGTGTATAAAACCATGAGAGGAATAGATCGGGTAGATGCACAGAGTCTCTTGCCCAGAGTAGGGGAATCGAGGACCAGAGGACATAGGTTTATGGTGAGGGGGGAAATATTTAATAGAAATCTGGCACAATAGGTGCAGGAGTAGGCCATTCGGCCCTTCGAGCCAGCACCCCCATTCAATGTGATCATGGCTGATCATCCCCAATCAGTACCCCGTTCCTGCCTTCTCCCCATATCCCCTGAGGGGTAACTTACTCACACAGAGGGTGTTGGGTGTATGGAACAAGCTGCCAGAGGAGGTAGTTGAGGCTGGGACTATCCCACAGAAACAGTTAGACAGGTACATAGATAGGACGGCTTTGGAGGAATATGGACCATGCGCAGGCAGGTGGGACTAGTGTAGCTGGGACATTGTTTGCAGGTTGGGCCGAAGGGCCTGTTTCCATGCTGTATGACTATATCAGTGTGATCAGATAATCAGTAGTAGACATAAAATGGTGGAGAAACTGAGCGGGTGAGGCAGTGTGTATGGAGTAAAGGAGTAGGCGTCGTTTCAGCTTCTCCAGATGGTCAGTGATGTTGGTACTGAGGAGCACAGTCATGGGCAACACATGATGAGATGGGATTGATCCCAGTGTGTGGGCTGATGAATTGTGTCAGCATTTACAATGTGTGGTGGGCCTCATTGGAGTACTGAGGCATGGAGAGACCATGGTGAATGATTGGGACATGGGGACCACACTCTCAACAAACGTACAAGAGATGAGAAGAGTAGCCAAGAAACTCTTGCTGGATCTGGTGGTACCTGCGTACAGCCTGTTGTATGTTATGCCTGACGGGGGGGGGAAGAAAGAATGAGCGGGGTGTGAGTGGTGCTTGAATTTAGTGGCTGCGTGCAGTGTAGACGGAGTCAATGGGTCTCTGATGGTCAACTGCATCCATAACTCTCTCAATTCTTGCCATCTTGGGTAGAGATGTTGCCAACCAGGCTGTCATGCAATGTGATCCGATACTTTATACCCTGTGTATCAATAGACAATAGGTGCAGGAGTAGGCCATTCAGCCTTTCCAGCCAGCACCGCCATTCAATGTGATCATGGCTGATCATCCCCAATCAGTTCCCCGTTCCTGCCTTCTCCCCATATCCCCTGATCTTTAAGAGCCCTATCTAGTTCTTTCTTGAAAGTATCCAGAGAACCTGCCTCCACCGCCCTCTGAGGCAGAGAATTCCACAGACTCACAACTCTCTGTGTGAAAAAGTGTTTCCTCGTCTACGTGCTAAATGGCTTACCCCTTATTCTTAAACTGTGGCCCCTGGTTCTGGACTCCCCCAATATCGGGAACATGTTTCCTGCCCCTAGTGTGTCCAAACTCTTAATAATTTTATATGTTTCAATAAGATTCCCTCTCATTCTTCTAAACTCTGGAGTGTACAAGCCCAGCTGCTCCAATCTCTCAGCATATGACAGTCCCGCCATCCGAGGAATTGTAAACCCACATAATGTTTACATATTCTGTTGTGCTGCAGCAAAGCAAGCATTTCATTGTTCTATCTGGGACACATGACAATAAAACTCTCTTGACTCTCTTGAGGAAGTCGTTTACACGCTAGAGGCAGGAAACATGTTCCCGATGTTGGGGGAGTCCAGAACCAGGGGCCACAGCTTAAGAATAAAGGGTCAGCCATTTAGAACTGACACGAGGAAACACCTTTTCACTCTAAGAGTTGTGAGTGTGGAATTCTCTGCTTCAGAGGGCGGTTCTCAGTGTCAGCTCCATGTCTTTGCTGCCCCACACTCTGCCCTGTGGCCTGGCACTGAACGACAGGAGTGTGCTCTAGGAGGTTGCTGGGCAGAGGCTGGCTGTACCAGGCTGGATGTTGGCAGTCTGGGTGGGGGTAGTGTGTGGGGTGTGTGTGTCAGCATTGTGCCCCATTACCATACTGGGCTCAGTGTTGAGGAGGGGGTGTTCATTCCCCCCCCCCCCCCCCCCGGTGGGTGTGTCCCACCCGCCCCTCAACCCTGAGTGAGTGTGTGGGCATCGCCCCAACCGTTACATTGGGCACGGCACAGTGCAGGAGGGTAGTGAGTGTGTGTGTGTGTGTCTCTGTGTGTGTGTGTGTGTGTGTGTGTGTGTGATGGGCCCCAGTGCCTGTGTGTGTGTGTGTGTGTGTGTGTGTGCGTGTGTGTGTGTCTGTGTGTGTGTGCGCGTGTGTCTGTCTGTGTGTGTGTGTGTGAGTGTGTGTGATGGGCCCCAGTGCCTGTGTGTGTGTACGCGTGTGTGTCTGTGTGGTGGGCCCCAGTGCCTGTGTGTGTGTACGCGTGTGTGTCTGTGTGTGTGTGTGTGTGATGGGCCCCAGTGCCTGTGTGTGTGTACGCGTGTGTGTCTGTGTGTACGGGTGTGTGTGTGTGTGTCTGTTTGTGTCTGTCTGTGTCTGTGTCTGTGTGTGTGTGTTGGTGTTATTCGCTGGGCTGTGCATCTCTGCCTTGTGACGGACGGCCTGGCCTCATTGTCATGTGGGGAGACCACACAATAAGCACATTATCCAGCGGCAACAACACCCGCAGTACAGTCATCAGTAATGCCACAGGGGGCCAGACTGGTGTCAAACTTCACACACACAATGCTGAGGGTAGTGTCTCCCCCACCTCCACCACCCCCCCTCCCTGTGTGCCCACCTTGCCCTCACCCCTTGTGCCCACCCTCCTCCCTGTGTGCCCACCCTTCCCCCTCTCACCCTCTGTGTTCTGCCTACAGATCCCCCAGCCCAGCAGCAGGATGAGTGGTGAGAGTGGCAGTAGCAGTGGGCGTCCCCTGCGGGTGGGCTCGCGGGTGGAGGTGATTGGCAAGGGTCACCGCGGCACGGTGGCTTACGTGGGTGCCACCATGTTTGCCTCGGGCAAGTGGGTGGGCGTGATCCTGGACGATGCCAGGGGCAAGAACGACGGCACCGTGCAGGGCAAGCGCTACTTCACCTGTGATGACAACCGCGGCATCTTTGTGCGCCAGTCCCAGGTAATCACATGGCCACGGGCAGGGGGGGCAGGGAGTGGGTGGAGGGGGGGGGTGGGTGGGGGGGGGTGGGTGAGGGGGTGGGGGGGGGGGTGGGTGGGTGGGGTGGGGGTGAGATTGGGTGGGTGGGTGGGGTGGGTGAGTGGGGGGTGGGATTGGGGGTGGGTGGGTGGTGGGTTGGGTGGGTTGGGGGGGGTGGTGGGTGTGGGGGGGTGAGATGGGGGGGGGGGGGTGGTGGGGGGGGGTGGGTGGGTGAGGGGGGGGTGAGGGGGGGTGGGTTGGGGGGGGTGGGTGGGGGGGGGAGATGGGGGGTGGGTGGGTGAGGGGGGTGATGGGGGGGGGTGGGTGGGTGAGCGGGGGGTGGGTGGGGGGTGAGGGTGGGGGGTGGGTGGGTGGGGTGGGTGAGGGGGGGGTGGGTGGTGAGGGGGGGTGAGGTGGGGGGTGTGGTGGTGGGTGGTGTGGGGGGGGTGGGTGGGTGGGTGGTGAGGGGTGGGTGTGGGTGGTGAGATGGGGGGGTGGGTGGTGAGGGGGGGGGGTAGGGTGAGATGGGGGGTGGGTGGTGAGGGGGGGTGGGTAGGTGAGATGGGGGGTGGGTGGGTGAGGGGGGGTGGGTGAGGGTGATGGGGGGTGGGTGGGAGAGGGGGGGTGGGTGGGGGGGGGGGGGGGGGGGTGAGATGGGGGGGTGGGGTGGGTGAGGGGGGGGGTGGGTGAGTGAGATGGGGGGTGGGTGGGTGGGGGGGGTGGGTGGTGAGAGGGGGGTGGTGGGTGGTGAGGGGGGGTGGGTGGTGAGGGAGGGGGGGTAGGTGAGATGGGGGTGTGGTGTGAGGGGGGGTGGGTAGGGGAGATGGGGGTGGGGTGGTGGGGGGGGGGTGGGTGGGTGAGGGGGGTGGGGGGGGGGTGAGATGGGGGATGGGGGGTGGGTGGGTGAGGGGGGGGGTGGGTGAGTGAGATGGGGGGGTGGGGTGGGTGAGTGACCACTGGGCAAGGTGTGAGTGACCGTTCTATCTCCCTCAGATCCAGGTTGTGGAGGACAGCGGTGACACCACCTCCCCCGACACTCCCCAGGAAACCACTGCCTCAAAGGTGCCCAAACGAGGTAGGTAGGACCCCACCCCCACCCATGCCCCCACCCTCCACCCCCACCCCCAGCGGAGATTGACAGATTCTTGATTAGAAAGGGCATCAAAGGTTCATGTGATAGGAGTACCATTAGGCCATTCGGCCCATCGTCTACTCCGCCATTCAATCATGGCTGAACTATCTCTCCCTCCTAACCCCATTCTCCTGCCTTCTCCCCATAGCCTCTGACACCCGTACTAATCAACAATCTATCTATCTCTGCCTTAAACATATTCTAAGACGTGGCCTCCACAGCCTTCTGTGACAAAGAATTCCAGAGATTCACCACCCTCTGACTAAATACATTTCTCCTCATCTCTTTCCTACAAGAACTTCCTTCAATTCTGAGGGTATAGCCTCAAGTCCTAGACTCTCCCACTAGTGGAAACATCCTCTCCCACATCCACTCTATCCAAGCCTTTCATTATTCTGTATGCTTTAATGAGGTTCCTCCCTCATTCTTCTAAACTCCAGCGAGTACAGGCCCAGTGCCGACAAACGCTAATTCCTGGGATCAATCTTGTAAACCTCCCCTGGACCCTCTCCAGAGCCAGCACATCCTTCCTCAGATATGGGGCCCAAAATTGCTCACAACATTCCAAATGTGGCCTGACCAGCGCCTTATAGAGCCTCAACATTACATCCCTGTTTCTGTATACAAGCCGTCTTGAAATAAATGCTAGCATTCAGTTTGATTTCTTTACTATTGATTCGACTTACAGATTAACTTTTTTTGAATCCTGCACCAGCTCCCAAGTCCCTTTGTGCCTCCGATTCCTGGATAATCTCCCCATTTAGAAAATAGTCGACGTTACAGGGAAAAGGCAGGAGATGGGGTTGAGAGGGAAAAATATATCAACCATGGTGATGATAGGCTTGATGGGCTGAATGGCCTAATCCTGCTCCGATGTCTAATGGTACAGTCTGCACTAGTCTTACCTGCCTGAGTTAGGCCCACATCCCCTAAACCCGTCCTATCCATGTACCTGTCCAGATGTTTTTTAAATGTTGTGATAGTCTCTACCTCAACGGCCTGCTGTGGCACTCTCCCCTCTCCCCTCTCCTGTCGGGCAAGAGGTACAGAAGTGTGCAAACCCACACCTCCACATTCACGGACAGTTTCCCCCCGGCTGTTTACAGGCAACTGAACCGTCCTACCACAACTAGAGACTGGTCCTGATCTCCCATCTACCTCACTGGTGACCTGCACACTGTCTTTAATCAGACTTTCATGGACTTTACCCTGCAAAAGTGTTGGTGAAACTCAGCGGGTGCAGCAGCATCTATGGAGTGAAGGAAATATTTCCTTCTTAAGATGCTGCTGCACCTGCTGAGTTTCCCCAGCACTTTTGTCTACCTTCGATTTTCCAGCATCTGCAGTTCCTTCTTAAACACTCTGTACACTGTGGATGGCTTGATTGTAATCATGTATTGTCTTTCCGCTGACTGGTTAGCACGTAACAACGGCTTTTCACTGTACCTCAGTACACGTGACCATAAACTAACCCTGTGCTCTGTGTTGCAGAGATGACGGAGACTCCGAAGATGAGCAAGCTGGTGAGTAAGTGACTGAGCTGCCCAGTGCAGCCCCTCGCAGACCCTTCCCCACACTGGCACGCTGAGCTACACGGCAAGGGCAGGGCCCTGTGCAGCACTCGTCACACCGGCTTGCTGGCCATGTGTGGAGGTGGCTCAGTCTGGTGTCCAGTCTAGGTGTGTGGGCATGGCCCCCAGCCCCACTCCCCTCTCCCCCACCCCCCCCCCCCCCCCACACTACTCCCCTACCCCCCACCCCACCCCCTCCCACGCCCCCCCACCACCCCTACCCGGCCCCCCCTCCCCCTCCCTCCCCCACCCCCATCCCCTCCCATCCCCCACCCCCCCCCCACTCCCGTCCCTCACCCCACTCCCCTCTCCCCCAATCCCACTCCCACTCCCCCCTCCACCCCCTACCCTCCCCCACCCCCTCTCCCCCAACCCCCCCCACCACCCACTACTCTTCCACCCCACTCCCCTCCCCCTCCCCTATCCCCCCCCACTACGCCCCCCACCCCCACTCCTCTCTCCCCCACCCCACTCCCCCCCTACACCCCCCACCCCCACCCCCCTCCCCCCCCCCCCCACTGCCCTCCCTCCACTCCCCGCAGTGCAAGGCACTGAGTGCTGGGGTAACTGGAGTGGGTCGACTACGATGCTGAGCTCTATACTGTGTAGCTGCCCCTCTGCTCTACCTATTGTACTGGGTGTGTACTACAGAGGTGTGAGCTGATGTGTTTGGACAGCATGCAACACGCTGTAGCTGGCTACATGTGATAAGCCAGGCCCAGCAGGTCAGGCAGCATCTGTGGAGGGAGGGAGTGAATGGACAGACCATGTGTTGGATCAGGACCCTTCTTCCCACTCTGGATTAGTGGGGGGGGGGGGGGGGGTGTGGACTTCATCAATCAGTCTGTAGAAGGGTCCCGTCCTGGTGCTGCTGGAGTTGCCGAATCCCTGCTGAACGGTGTGTTTGACCACCAGACCGCCAGACCGCCGGGCCACGGTGAACACGTCTGTGTGTGTGTGGGTCAGTGTGGGTGGGGATCAGTGAGTGTGGATGGAATCCCTGCCAGCCAGTGTTTTCCTCTCTCTCCCCCACCCCCCTCTCTCTCTCTCTCTCTCTCACCCCCCCCCCCCCCCCCCCCCCCCCCCGGGCCAGGTGAGTGATGGTCTTGTGTTAACCTTTCACCTCTACTGTTCATGCAGCGTGGAACCAAGCCAAAGAAGGTTGCGCATGCTGGTGCTTGCTGCCCTGTCTCCATCGCTGTCTGCATGGGTGCGGTCCGGGCATGCACATCACCCCATCTCCCCCTCACCCCCTCACCCCCCCAACACCCCCTACCCCCCTCATCCCCCCCAACACCCCCCTGCAAACTCCCCCTCATCCTCCAGCAATGCCCCCATCTCCCCCACTCACACCCCCCCCAACGCCCACTCATCCCCCCCCTCATGTCCCACAACACCCCTTCCCATCTCCTCCAACACCCCGACGCACACCCCTCATTCCCCTCCCCCCCCTCAACCCCCATCCCACCCTCAGCCCCCCACAACACCCCGTCACACACCCCCATCACGCCCTCTCACTGCAACACCCCCCCCCTCCCCCCCCCCACTGCCCCCCACTGTGTGCTGTACCTCATTGCATCATCCCATGTGCTGGATGTGAGCTGTTGGGGGGGGAGCTGTACGTGCATGGTGGGAAGTGACCGCGTCCACACTGGCTGGGGCCGGGGCTGGGGGGCCGGGGCTGGGGCTGGGGCACACGGTGACCATGGAAGTCCAGGGGTTACACTGCTCAGGGCACTGGAGTGACGGGGGAGAGTGACGTGGGCTGTCCAGGTTTACACCAGTCACGGGCAGAGTGGGGCTGGGACACTGGAGTGACAGGGGCATGCAGGGCTACACCAGTCATGGGCAGAGTGGGGCTGGGACACAGGGTGACAGGGCATGCAGGGTCCCACCAGTCACGGGCAGAGTGGGGCTGGGACACAGAGTGACTGGGACATGCAGGGCTACACCAGTCACGGGCAGAGTGGGGCTGGGACACAGAGTGACAGGGCATGCAGGGTCCCACCAGTCACGGGCAGAGTGGGGCTGGGACACAGAGTGGCTGGGACATGCAGGGCTACACCAGTCACGGGCAGAGTGGGGCTGGGACACAGGGTGACAGGGACATGCAGGGCTACACCAGTCACGGGCAGAGTGGGGCTGGGACACAGGGTGACAGGGACATGCAGGGCTACACCAGTCACGGGCAGAGTGGGGCTGGGACACAGGGTGACAGGGGACATGCAGAGTCCCACCAGTCATGGGCAGAGTGGGGCTGGGACACAGAGTGACTGGGACATGCAGGGTCCCACCAGTCACGGGCAGAGTGGGGCTGGGACACAGAGTGACTGGGACATGCAGGGGCCCACCAGTCACGGGCAGAGTGGGGCTGGTGACCAGGGGCTGTCCAGGGCTACACCAGTCACGGGCAGAGTGGGGCTGGGACACAGGGTGACAGAGCATGCAGGGCTACACCAGTCACGGGCAGAGTGGGGCTGGGACACTGGGTGACAGAGCATGCAGGGTCCCACCAGTCACGGGCAGAGTGGGGCTGGGACAGGCTGACCTGCGATGGTACATGGGGCAGGGATCTCCCGTGAGTCACCAACTCCACCCTCTCCATTCCACCAGCCGTGGGCAGAGAGGGGCAGTGGGCAGGGGCCAGACTGACCGTTATGTCAGCCTCACCCACAGGGTGAGCTCCAGCCCCAGGCTCTCCCATAGGGTGACCCTTCAGATGTACATCACACAACCCAACCTCTGACCCATTGACCTCGCGTTGACTCGGCAAGGCCAGCAGTATAAACAAGGACCAGTCTCACCTCGGTCACTCCCTCTTCTCCCCTCTCCCATCGGGCAAGAGGTACAGAAGTGTGAAAACATACACTTCCAGATTCAGGGGCAGTTTCTTCCCGGCTGTTATCAGGCAACTGAACCGTCCTCTTACCAACTGGAGAGCGGTCCTGACCTCCCATCTACCTCATTGGAGACCCTCGCACCATCTTTAATCGGTCTTTACTGGTCATTATTTTGCACCTAACGTTATTCTCTTTATCCTGTATCTGTACACTGTGGACGGCTCGATTGTGATCATGTGTTGTCTTTCTGCTGACTGGATAGCACGCAACAAAAGCTTCTCACAATGCCTCGGTACATGTGACAATAAACTAAACAAAACTGTACTAAACATGAGAGAAGTTACACAAATCCCTTTGTGTAACAGCCTGTGTGTGATCCGTATATCCCTGCATTCCCTATATATCCAGTCTGTCTAAAATCTCCTTAAACACCACTATCATATCTGCCTCAACTGTACACAATACTCCAGATGTGGTCTTACCAGAGCCCTATACAACAGCAGAAGAACCTCTTTACTCCTGTACTGAAATCCTCTTGTTATGAAGGACAACATTCCATTAGCATTCCATTCCCCCAGCTCTGCTATATTTAAGAGCCCTATCTAGCTCTCTCTTGAAAGTATCCAGAGAACCTGCCTCCACCGCCCTCTGAGGCAGAGAATTCCACAGACTCACCACTCTCTGTATGAAAATGTGTTTCCTCGACTCCGTTCTAAATGGCTTACTCCTTATTGTTAAACTGTGGCCCCTGGTTCTGGACTCCCCCAACATCGGGAACATGTTTCCTGCCTCTAGCGTGTCCAAACCCTTAATAATCTTATATGTTTCAATGAGATGTCCTCTCATCCTTCTAAACTCCAGAGTGTACAAGCCCAGCGGCTCCATTCTCTCAGCATATGACAGTCCATATGACAAACTGATCTCATTCTGCCTGTACATGATCCACGCCCTCTATTCCCTGCACTTACACCTGCTTATTTAAAGCCTCTTAAATGGCACGATGTACCTGCCTCCACCACCACTTCCCCAGGCAATGTGTTCCACATCCCCACCACTCTGTCTGTCCTGCACATCTCTGTATAGTTATCCCTTCTAGTGTTGGACACTTCCACCATGGTGAAATGGTTCTGACTGCCTATTACCCCACATCGTTTTATATACTTGACACTTTTAGACTTTAGAGATACAGCGCAGAAACAGGCCCTTCAGCCCACCGAGTCCGCACTGACCAGCGATCACCCCGTACACTAGCACTATCCTACACACGAAGGATACTTTTACCAAACCCAATTAACCTACAAACCTGCACGTCTTTGGAGTGTGGGAGGAAGCCGGAGCACCCGGAGAAAACCCACGTGATCACGGGGAGAACGTGCAAACTCTGTACAGACAGCGCCCGTAGTCAGGATTGAACCCGGGTCTCTGGCGCTGTGAGGCAGCAACTCTACCACTGCGCCGCCACTAACTGCTCCTGAGAATCCCCTCAACTCCCGACGTTCCAGAGGCAACAATCCCAGTGTGTGTCCAACCTCTCCCTGTAGCTGAAACCCTGTAGTCCCGGCATCATCCTGGTAAACCGCCCCTGCACCGTCTCCAAAGCCCCACAACATCATCCCTGGAATGAGGTGACCACAACTATACGCAATACTCCAAAGACAGACACAAAATGCTGCAGTAACTCAGCGGGACAGGCAGCATCTCTGGAGAGAAGGAATGAGTGACATTTCACGTCACAACCCATCTTTAGTCTGAAGAAGGGTGTCGACCAAAATGTAACCCATTCCTTCTTTTTGTGTCTGTATAGTTCCCTCCAACACAATGTAAGGAGCTGCACTGTGTCTTCCTGCCCCACATGTCTATCAGGTCTCTATGCAGTTGGCACAGGATGAAAGCATGAGGTGGTAGTCAGCGATATCGGCAGGGGAGCCGAGAGCAACAGCAAGCATAGTGACAGGATGTGAAATGGGTAACGAGACCTGGGTGTCCTTGTACACCAGTCACTGAAAGTCGGCTTACAGGTACAGCAGGCAGTGAAGAAAGCTAATGGAATGTTGGCCTTCATAATGTTGACATTCAGTATAGGAGTAAAGAGGTTCTTCTGCAGTTGTATAGAGCCACATCTGGAGTATTGTGTACAGCTTTGGTCTCCCAATTTGAGGAAGGACATCCTTGTGATTGGGGCAGTGCAGTGTAGGTTCACGAGATTGATCCCTGGGATGGCGGGACTGTCATATGAGGAAAGATTGAAAAGACTAGGCTTGTATTCACTGGAGTTTAGAAGGATGAGGGGGTTCTTATAGAAACAAGTAAAATTATAAAAGGACTGGACAAGCTAGATGCAGAAAAAATGTTCCCAATGTTGGACGAGTCCAGAACCAGGGGCCACAGTCTTAGAATAAAGGGGAGGCCATTTAAGACTGAGGTGAGAAAAAACTTTTTCTCCAAGAGAGTTGTGAATTTGTGGAATCCCCTACCACAGAGGGCAGTGGAGGCCAAATCACTGGATGGATTTAAGAGAGAGTTAGATAGAGCTCTAGGGGTTAGTGGAGTCAAGGGATATGGGGAGAAGGCAGGCACGGGTTATTGACAGGGGACGATCAGCCATGATCACAATGAATGGCGGTGCTGGCTCGAAGGGCCAAATGGCCTCCTCCTGCCCTGATTTTCGATGTTTCTATGTCACCTATCATGTTCTCCACAGGTTCTGCCTGACCCACTGAGCTACTCCAGCATTTTGTGTCTATCTTCAGTTTAAACCAGCATCTGCAGTTCCTTCTTACATATTAAACTTATGGAGCCCTGTCTAAGCCTCTGGCACTGAGCAAGTCGCAGTCAATATTGGGGAAGATAAAGTCACACTAAGACAACCCTGTTGCTTTGGCATCTTTCAGTCATCTGTCTACATATCTGCTCCTCTATCAGCCGCTTGCTACTGGGCGGCCTATAGTACAATCGCGTTAAAGTGCTCTCACCTTTCTTGTTTCGAAGCTGAAGCCACTGCGCCTCAGTGGATGAACCATCCAGTATGTCCTCTCTGAGTGCCGTCGTGATAGTCTCCATGATCAGTAATGTAACTCCACCACCTCTTTACCTCGCTCTCCATCACGTGTGAAACATGGAAACTTCACAACATTGTGCTGCCAATCTTGTCCATCTCACAACCATGTTTCCCAATGGCCACAACATCATAGTCCCAAACACTGATCCAGGCTCCAAGCTCAATTGCTTTCCCCACAATACTCCTTGCATTATAATCAACACACTTCACTCATCAGTGTCACCATATTGACCAATGTTAAATGGGAGACCTACTCTCCCCACCATCCTGATGAGAAGTCCCAGGGGTTTCCTTCTCACCCTGGGGATTGTGGTGGGACTGTGTAGAGGGAGTGTCATTCTCTGACCCCGCGGGAAGGGGGTTGGTGTGGTGGGACTGTAGAGGGAGCTGCTCTGCCCCATTTTTCCCGTGCTGTCCCCTGTGGTGACTGGGCTGGGGGCTGAACGACAAGGTGCCGTGCTGCCCATCCTGCCCTGTCCCGTCCTGTCCTGTCCTGTCCCGTCCCGCCCTGTCCCGCCCCGTCCCGCCCTGTCCCGTCCCGCCCTGTCCCATCCCGCCCTGTCCCGTCCCGTCCTGTCCCGTCCCGCCCTGTCCCGTCCTGCCCTGCCCCCCGTCCCGCCCTGTCCCGTCCCACCCTGTCCCGTCCCGCCATGTCCCGTCCCGCCATGTCCCGTCCCGCCATGTCCCGCCCTGACCTGTCCCGCCCTGACCTGTCCCGCCCTGACCTGTCCCGCCCTGACCCGTCCCGCCCTGACCCGTCCCGCCCTGTCCCGTCCCGCCCTGTCCCGTCCCGCCCTGTCCCGTCCCGCCCTGTCCCGTCCCGTCCCCCGTCCCGCCCTGTCCCGTCCCGCCCTGTCCCGCCCTGTCCCGTCCCGCCCTGTCCCGTCCTGCCCTGTCCCGTCCCGTCCTGTCCTGTCCCGTCCTGCCCTGTCCCGTCCCGTCCCGTCCCCCCCGTCCCGTCCCGTCCCGCCCTGTCCCGTCCCGCCCTGTCCGGCCCTGTCCCGTCCCGCCCTGTCCCGTCCCGCCCTGTCCCGTCCCCGCCCTGTCCCCGTCCCGCCCTGTCCCGTCCCGTCCTGTCCCGTCCCGTCCTGTCCCGTCCTGTCCCGTCCCGTCCTGTCCCGTCCCGTCCTGTCCCGTCCCGCCCTGTCCCGTCCCGCCCTGTCCCGTCCCGTCCTGTCCTGTCCCGTCCCTGTGTCCCGTCCCGCCCTGTCCCGTCCCGCCATGTCCCGTCCCGTCCTGTCCCGTCCTGTCCCGTCCCGTCCCGTCCTGTCCCACAATGTCCCGTCCCGTCCTGTCCCACCCTGTCCCGTCCTGTCCCGTCCCGCCCTGTCCCGTCCCGTCCTGTCCCGCAATGTCCCGTCCCGTCCTGTCCTGTCCTGTCCCGTCCCCGCCCCTGTCCCGCCCCGTCCCGCCCTGTCCCGTCCCGCCCTGTCCCATCCCGCCCTGTCCCGTCCCGTCCTGTCCCGTCCCGCCCTGTCCCGTCCTGCCCTGCCCCGTCCCACCCTGTCCCGTCCCGCCCTGTCCCGTCCCGCCATGTCCCGTCCCGCCATGTCCCGTCCCGCCATGTCCCGCCCTGACCTGTCCCGCCCTGACCTGTCCCGCCCTGACCTGTCCCGCCCTGACCCGTCCCGCCCTGTCCCGTCCCGCCCTGTCCCGTCCCGCCCTGTCCCGTCCTGTCCCGTCCCGCCCTGTCCCGTCCTGTCCCGTCCCGCCCTGTCCCGTCCCGCCCTGTCCGGCCCTGTCCCGTCCCGCCCTGTCCCGTCCTGCCCTGTCCCGTCCCGTCCTGTCCTGTCCCGTCATGTGCCCTGTCCCGTCCCGTCCCGTCCCGTCCCGTCCTGTCCCGTCCCGCCCTGTCCCGTCCCGCCCTGTCCGGCCCTGTCCCGTCCCGCCCTGTCCCGTCCCGCCCTGTCCCGTCCCGCCCTGTCCCGTCCCGCCCTGTCCCGTCCCGCCCTGTCCCGTCCCGTCCCGTCCCGTCCCGTCCTGTCCCGTCCTGTCCCGTCCCGCCCTGTCCCGTCCTGTCCCGTCCCGTCCTGTCCCGTCCCGCCCTGTCCCCCGTCCCGCCAGGTCCCGTCCCGTCCTGTCCCGTCCCGTCCTGTCCCGTCCCGCCCTGTCCCGTCCCGCCATGTCCCGTCCCGTCCTGTCCCGTCCTGTCCCGTCCCGTCCCGTCCTGTCCACAAATGTCCCGTCCCGTCCTGTCCCACCCTGTCCCGTCCTGTCCCGTCCCGCCCTGTCCCGTCCCGTCCTGTCCCGCCCTGTCCCCGTCCTGCCCTGCCCCGTCCCACCCTGTCCCGTCCCACCCTGTCCCGTCCCGCCATGTCCCGTCCCGCCATGTCCCGTCCCGCCATGTCCCGCCCTGACCTGTCCCGCCCTGACCTGTCCCGCCCTGACCTGTCCCGCCCTGACCTGTCCCGCCCTGACCCGTCCCGCCCTGTCCCGTCCCGCCCTGTCCCGTCCCGCCCTGTCCCGTCCTGTCCCGTCCCGCCCTGTCCCGTCCCGCCCTGTCCGGCCCTGTCCCGTTCCCGCCCTGTCCCGTCCTGCCCTGTCCCGTCCCGTCCTGTCCTGTCCCGTCCTGCCCTGTCCCGTCCCGTCCCGTCCCGTCCCGTCCCGTCCCGTCCCGCCCTGTCCCGTCCCGCCTGTCCGGCCCTGTCCCGTCCCGCCCTGTCCCGTCCCGTCCCGCCCTGTCCCGTCCCGCCCTGTCCCGTCCGCCCTGTCCCGTCCCGCCCTGTCCCGTCCCGTCCTGTCCCGTCCCGTCCTGTCCCGTCCCGTCCCGTCCCGCCCTGTCCCGTCCTGTCCCGTCCCGTCCTGTCCCGTCCCGCCCTGTCCCGTCCCGCCATGTCCCGTCCGTCCTGTCCCGTCCGTCCTGTCCTGTCCCGTCCCGCCCTGTCCCGTCCCGCCATCCCGGTCCCGTCCCGTCCTGTCCCGTCCTGTCCCGTCCCGTCCCGTCCTGTCCCACAATGTCCCGTCCCGTCCTGTCCCACCCTGTCCCGTCCTGTCCCGTCCCGCCCTGTCCCGTCCCGTCCTGTCCCGCAATGTCCCGTCCCGTCCTGTCCCGTCCCGTCCTGTCCTGTCCTGTCCCGTCCCCGCCCTGTTCCCGCCCCGTCCCGCCCTGTCCCGTCCCGCCCTGTCCCATCCCGCCCTGTCCCGTCCCGTCCTGTCCCGTCCCGCCCTGTCCCGTCCCTTCGGCCCCTGCCCCGTCCCACCCTGTCCCGTCCCGCCCCTGTCCCGTCCCGCCATGTCCCGTCCCGCCATGTCCCGTCCCGCCATGTCCCGCCCTGACCTGTCCCGCCCTGACCTGTCCCGCCCTGACCTGTCCCGCCCTGACCCGTCCCCGCCCTGTCCCGTCCCGCCCTGTCCCGTCCCGCCCTGTCCCGTCCTGTGTCCCGTCCCGCCCTGTCCCGTCCTGTCCCGTCCCGCCCTGTCCCGTCCCGCCCTGTCCGGTCCCCCTGTCCCCGTCCCGTCCTGTCCTGTCCCGTCCTGCCCTGTCCCGTCCCGTCCCGTCCCGTCCCGTCCTGTCCCGTCCCGCCCTGTCCCGTCCCGCCCTGTCCGGCCCTGTCCCGTCCCGCCCTGTCCCGTCCCGCCCTGTCCCGTCCCGCCCTGTCCCGTCCTGCCCTGTCCCGTCCCGTCCCGTCCCGTCCCGTCCCGTCCCGCCCTGTCCCGTCCCGCCCTGTCCGGCCCTGTCCCGTCCCGCCCTGTCCGTCCCGCCCTGTCCCGTCCCGCCCTGTCCCGTCCCGCCCTGTCCCGTCCCGTCCCTGTCCCGTCCCGTCCTGTCCCGTCCCGCCCTGTCCCGTCCCGCCATGTCCGTCCCGTCCTGTCCCGTCCTGTCCCGTCCCGTCCTGTCCCCGTCCCGCCATGTCCCGTCCCGTCCTGTCCCACCCTGTCCCGTCCTGTCCCGTCCCGTCCTGTCCCGCAATGTCCCGTCCCGTCCTGTCCCGTCCCGTCCTGTCCCGCAATGTCCCGTCCCGTCCTGTCCCTGTCACCCTGTCCCGTCCTGTCCCGTCCCGCAATGTCCCGTCCCGTCCTGTCCCACCCTGTCCCACCCTGTCCCGTCCATGTCCCGTCCTGCAACTGTCCCGTCCCGTCCTCCCACCCTGTCCCGTCCTGTTCCGTCCTGTCCTGTCCCGCCCCCGTCCTGTCCCACCCTGTCCCGTCCTGTCCTGTCCCGCCCTGTCCCGTCCTGTCCTGTCCCACCCTGTCCCGTCCTGTCCTGTCCCACCCTGTCCCGTCCTGTCCTGTCCCGCCCTGTCCCGTCCTGTCCTGTCCCGCCCTGTCCCGTCCTGTCCTGTCCCACCCTGTCCCGTCCTGTCCCGTCCCCGCCATGTCCCGTCCCGTCCTGTCCCGTCCCCGTCCTGTCCTGTCCCGCCCCCGTCCCGCCCCGTCCCGCCCTGTCCCGTCCCGTCCTGTCCTGTCCCGCCCCGTCCCGTCCCGCCCTGTCCCGTCCCACCCTGTCCCGCCCCGTCCTGTCCCGTCCCGCCCTGTCCCGTCCCACCCTGTCCCGTCCCGCCCTGTCCCGTCCCGTCCTGTCCCGCCCCGTCCCGTCCCGTCCCGCCCTGTCCCACCCTGTCCCGTCCCGCCCTGTCCCGTCCCACCCTGTCCCGTCCCGCCCTGTCCCGTCCCGTCCTGTCCCGCCCCGTCCCGTCCCGCCCTGTCCCCCACCCTGTCCCGTCCCGCCCTGTCCCGCCCCGTCCCGTCCCGTCCCGCCCTGTCCCACCCTGTCCCGCCCTGTCCCGTCCCGTCCCGCCCTGTCCCGCCCCGTCCCACCCAGTCCCGCCCTGTCCCACCGTCCCGCCCCGTCCCGTCCCGCCCTGTCCCGTCCGTCCCGCCCTGTCCCGTCCCGCCCTGTCCCGTCCCACCCTGTCCCGTCCCGCCATGTCCCGTCCCGCCCTGTCCCGTCCCGCCCTGTCCCGTCCCGCCATGTCCGTCCCGCCCTGTCCCGTCCCGCCCTGTCCCACCCTGTCCCGTCCCGCCCTGACCTGCCCCGTCCTGCCCCGTCCTGTCCCGCCCCGTCCTGTCCCGTCCCGCCCTGACCCGTCCCGCCCTGACCCGTCCCGCCCTGTCCCGTCCCGCCCTGTCCCGTCCCGTCCTGTCCCGCCCTGACCTGTCCCGCCCTGCCCCGTCCCGCCCTGCCCCGTCCCATCCCGCCCTGCCCGTCCCGTCCCGCCCTGCCTGACCCGTCCCGCCCTGTCCCGTCCCGCCCTGTCCCGTCCCGCCCTGCCCCGTCCCGCCCTGCCCCGTCCCGTCCCGCCCTGCCCTGACCCGTCCCGCCCTGTCCCGTCCCGCCCTGTCCCGTCCCCGCCCTGTCCCGTCCCGCCCTGACCCGGTCCCGCCCCGCCCCTCCCCAGTCCCGCCCTGCCCTGACCCGTCCCGCCCTGTCCCGTCCCGCCCTGCCCCGTCCCGCCCTGTCCCGTCCCGTCCCGCCCTGCCCCGTCCCGTCCCGCCCTGACCCGTCCCGCCCTGTCCCGTCCCGCCCTGCCCCGTCCCGCCCTGTCCCGTCCCGTCCCGCCCTGTCCCGTTCCCGCCCTGTCCCGTCCCGTCCTGCCCTGTCCCGTCCCGTCCCCCTGTCCCGTCCCGCCCTGCCCCGTCCCGCCCTGCCCCGTCCCGTCCCGCCCTGCCCTGACCCGTCCCCGCCCTGTCCCGTCCCCGCCCTGTCCCGTCCCGCCCTGACCCGTCCCGCCCCTGCCCCGTCCCGCCCTGCCCTGACCCGTCCCGCCCTGTCCCGTCCCGCCCTGTCCCGTCCCGCCCTGTCCCGTCCCGCCCTGCCCCGTCCCGCCCTGTCCCGTCCCGTCCCGCCCTGCCCCGTCCCGCCCTGCCCTGACCCGTCCCGCCCTGTCCCGTCCCGCCCTGTCCCGTCCCGCCCTGCCCCGTCCCGCCCTGTCCCCGTCCCGTCCCGCCCTGTCCCGTCCCGCCCTGTCCCGTCCCGTCCCGCCCCCCTGTCCCGTCCAGCCCCGTCCCGTCCCGCCCCCTGCCCTGACCCGTCCCGCCCTGTCCCGTCACGCCCTGTCCCGTCCCGCCCTGTCCCGTCCCGCCCTGCCCCGTCCCGCCCTGTCCCGTCCCGTCCCGCCCTGCCCCGTCCCGCCCTGCCCTGACCCGTCCCGCCCTGTCCGTCCCGCCCCTGTCCCGTCCCGCCCTGCCCCGTCCCGCCCTGTCCCGTCCCGTCCCGCCTGTCCCGTCCCGCCCTGCCCCGTCCCCCCTGTCCCGTCCCGTCCCGCCTGTCCCGCCCCCCCCGTCCCGTCCCCCGTCCCGCCCTGTCCCGTCCCGTCCCGCCCTGTCCCGTCCCGCCCTGTCCCCGTCCCCGTCCCGCCCTGTCCCGTCCCCGTCCCGCCCTGCCCCGTCCCGCCCTGTCCCGTCCCGTCCCGCCCTGTCCCGTCCCGTCCCGCCCTGCCCTGCCCCGTCCCGCCCCGTCCCGTCCCGTCCCGCCCTGTCCCGTCCCGTCCCGCCCTGCCCCGTCCCGTCCCGCCCTGCCCCGTCCCGCCCTGTCCCGTCCCGTCCCGCCCGCCCTGTCCCCGTCCCGTCCCGCCCTGTCCCGTCCCGCCCCGACCCGTCCCGCCCTGCCCCGTCCCGCCCTGTCCCGTCCCGCCCCGACCCGTCCCGCCCCCGACCCGTCCCGCCCCGACCCGTCCCGCCCCGACCCGTCCCGTCCCGCCCCGACCCGTCCCGCCCCGTCCCGCCCCGCCCCGTCCCGCCCCGTCCCGTCCCGCCCCGTCCGTCCCGTCCCGCCCGTCCCGACCCGCCCCGCCCCGACCCGTCCCGCCCCGCCCCGTCCCGCCCCGACCCGTCCCGCCCTGTCCCGTCCCGCCCTGTCCCTGTCCCTTGCTGCCCCTGTGTTGGGGGGTACGTGCAGCAAGCAGACTGTGTGCATCTGGTGCATTGTTGCGGTGGGGGTGGGGCATGCCTGCCTGCCTGCGGGGTTGCTAGGCAACGGAGCAGCTGCCGTGAGGCTGGCTCCAGCCAAGCGTGTCGCTGCACCCGGCAATGATGTCATCGTCAGTGGCAAGCTGCTGGCAGACGGAGCTCGGCACTGCCCCTGCGCAGTTGCTGCTCCTCTGCTCAGCAACGCTGCAGCGCTGCATCCCACACTCACACCCTCTCTCTGTCTCTTGCACAATGATGCGGCAGGCTCCGGCAGCAAGAAAGGTACTGGCGAGCGGTCCACTACTGCATGACTCCCCCACCCTCCGTCACCTTCATCACCCTCACCCTCATCATCCTTCCCCACCCTCCGTCACTTCCATCACCCTCCCCTCATCCTCCATCACCCTCCACGGCCCTGTGTCCATCCTCACCTCCCTCCTTTCTTCTGCTCATCCCCCACACCAACACGGTGCTGTTATTGATGACGTGAGGCTCCTGTGTCCGTGTGTGTGTGTGTGTATATGGGTGTATATGTATGTGTGTGTGTGTGCGTGCGTGTACGTGTGTGTGTGTCTGTGTGTGTGTGTGTGTGTGTGTGTGTGTGCATGTGTGTGGCTGAGAGATCCTCATCACGCCCTCACCTCACCTCTCTCACCCAGCCCTCCATGGCCAGATGGTGGGGGGAGGTGTGCGTGTGTGTAGTGTGGGGGTGAGTGAGAGTGTGTATGTGAGCTGCCAGTGTGCAATGTGTGGGCCCTGCCCTAGGGACAGTTAATGAGGCTGGTGACGGTCTGGGAGCAGACCTGTGAGGACAGGGACTCTGTCTACATCCTCACTCACTGCCCCTCCCTCCATCCCCCCCCCTCTGTTGCTGTGCTACATGCCACTGTGTGTGGGCTGGGGTTTGTGGGAGGGGGGGTTTGTGTGTGGGGGGGGTGGGGGTGCTGGCTTTGTAGGTATGTGTGTGTGTGTGTGTGTGTGTACTGTGGGCTGCACTGTTTGCACAGAGAGTGATTGGGCCAGTCAGTCGGTCGGTGTGTGCAGGGAACGGCTGGGTTTCACCTGCTTTAGTTCATTTTATCAACGTGTCTGTTTGGGTTTGTTTGTACGTACCTGTGTCAGCCTGTGTCTCACCCTTGTGTGTCACAGAGTGATGATACAGTGTGGAAACAGGCCCTTCAGCCCAACTTGCCCACACCGGCCAACAATGTCCCAGCTACACTAGTCACAGAGTGATACAGTGTGGAAACAGGCCCTTCAGCCCAACTTGCCCACACCGGCCAACAATGTCCCAGCTACACTAGTCACAGAGTGATACAGTGTGGAAACAGGCCCTTCAGCCCAACTTGCCCACACCGGCCAACAATGTCCCAGCTACACTAGCCTCACTTGCCTGTGTTTGGTCCATATCCCTCCAAACCTATCTTATCCATGTACCTATCTAACTGTTTGTTAAATGATGGGATTTAATCTTTTCCCCTTCACCTTAAAGCTGTGTCCCCTGGTCCTTGATTCCCCTACTCTGGGCAAGAGACTCTGTGCATCTTCCCTATCTACTACTCCTATGATTTTATACACCTCTATAAGTTATATGTATGAGTGTGGGGCTGAGTGTAACGTGTGTGTGTGTGTCTGTACCTGTGTCTGACCGGTGTGGCTGTGTACGTCTGTGTGTGTGCCTGTACTATGTGCGTGTGTCTGTACGTGTGCCTATGTGCTGTATTGTGTGTGTGCGCGCCTGTACTTGCCTGTGTTCCTGTATTGTGTGTGTGTGCCTGTACTGTGTGCCTGTACTGTGTGTGTGTGCCTGTACTGTGTGTGTATGTCTGTACGTGTGCCTGTACTGTGTGTCTGTACTGTGTGTATGTGCCTGTACTGTGTGTGTGTGTCTGTACGTGTGCCTGTACTGTGTGTCTGTACTGTGTGTGTGTGTCTGTATTGTGTGTGTGTGTACTGTGTGTCCTGTGTGTGGGTGTGTGTGTGTGTGCTGTACGTGTGTTCCTGTACTGTGTGTCTGTACTGTACGGTGTGTATGTGCCTGTGTGTGTGTGTGTGCCTGTACTGTGTGCCTGTACTGTGTGTGTGTGCCTGTACTGTGTGCCTGTACTGTGTGTGTGTGTGTCTGTACGTGTGCCTGTGTGTGTGTGTCTGTACTGTGTGTGTGTGTGTGTGTGTGTACGTGTGCATGTGTGTATGTGTGTGTGTTTGTATTGTGTGTGTATTGTGTGTGTGTATGTGTCTGTACGTGTGCCAGTACTGTGTGTCTGTACATGTGTGTGTGCCTGTACTTGACTGTGTTCCTGTACTGTGTGTGTGTGCCTGTACTGTGTGCCTGTACTGTGTGTATGTGCCTGTTCTGTGTGTCTGTACTGTGTGTGTGTGCCTGTGTGTGTGTGCCTGTACTGTGTGTCTGTACTGTGTGTGTGTGCCTGTACTGTGTGTGTGTATGTGTGTCTGTACTGTGTGTACTGTGTGTCCTGTACTGTGTGTGTGTGCATGTGTGTCTGTACGTGTGTGCCTGTACGTGTGTCTGTATTGTGTGTGTGTGCCTGTGTGTCTGTACGTGTGCCTGTACTGTGTGTCTGTACATGTGTGTGTGCCTGTACTTGCCTGTGTTCCTGTACTGTGTGTGTGTGCCTGTACTGTGTGTCTGTACTGTGTGTATGTGCCTGTACTGTGTGTATGTGCCTGTACTGTGTGTCTGTACTGTGTGTGTGTGCCTGTACTGTGTGTGTGTGCATGTGTGTCTGTACGTGTGCCTGTACTGTGTGTCTGTATTGTGTGTGTGTGCCTGTGTGTCTGTACGTGTGCCTGTACTGTGTGTCTGTACATGTGTGTGTGCCTGTACTTGCCTGTGTTCCTGTACTATGTGTGTGTGCCTATACTGTGTGCCTGTACTGTGTGTGTGTATGTGCCTGTGTGTCTGTACGTGTGCCTGTACTGTGTGTCTGTACTGTGTGTGTATGTGTGTGTGTACGTGTGTGTGTGTGTGTGTGTACGTGTGTGTACGTGTGTGTGTGTTTATGTGTGTGTGTGTATATGTGTATGTGTGTACTGTGTGTGTGTGTGTGTGTGTGTATGTGTGTGTGTTTAGGTGTGTATATGTGTGTGTGCGTGTGTCTATGTGTGTGTGTCTGTACATGTGTGTGTGCCTGTGTGTCTGTACGTGTGCCTGTACTGTGTGTCTGTACATGTGTGTGTGCCTGTACTTGACTGTGTTCCTGTACTGTGTGTGTACATGTGTGTCTGTACTGTGTGAGTGTACATGTGTGTGTACGTGCCGGTGTGCGTGTACCTGTACGTGTACTTGCCTGTGTCTGTATACTGTGTGTGTGTGTACATGTGCGTGTACTGTATTCTGGTGTGTGTGTACATGTGCATGTACATGTGCGTGTACTGTGTGCCGGTGTGCGTGTACTATGCTGCGGGTTGTACTGCTCCACTGTGCTGTGTCCGTGTACTAACTGATCTGTTCTCTCTCCGCTATCTCTCACCGCTCGCTCTGTCGCTCGCTGCTGCTTGTCTTCTCTCGTCTCCTCCTCCTCCTCCTCCTCTCACTGGCTCTGGCTCTGGCTCAGCAACCTGTCCGCCGCACAAAAGGTGACCCATGGAGCCCAGCAAGCGGGACCTCTGTACCCCACCCCAACCCCCCACCCACCCACTCACCAACCCACACCCACCCCCCCACCCCCCCCCGCACCCCCCCCCCCCCCACCCCCCCCACCCACCCCCGCCCCCCCCTCATCCCTCTGTACCCTCACCCCACCCCCCGTACCCACAACCCCCCACCCCTACCCCCACCCCGTTGTACCCTCAAACCCCCCCTCGTACCCTCACCCCCCCTCAGCTCCCTGCCCTTGCCCCCCCCACCAACCCCGCCACCCCACCCCCCTGCCACCCCCCATCCCCAGCCCACACCCAGCCCCCCACCCACCACACACCCACACAAAGGCGAGCATAGAGCAGCAAGCAGAACCACCCCTGTACCTACACCCACCCCCCACCCCACTGCCCCCACCCACCCGCACAGAGCAGTGAGCAGGATCTCCCTCTGTATCCTGCCCACCCCACCCTCACCGCCCCTCACCCTTACACTGCCCCCCACCCCCGTCCTCACCTCTCACCCCCTGCACCAAGGTGCGTATATGGCAGCGGCAAGGGGGTCTCCTTCTGCACTGTGACCCCTGTAACCCCCCCTCCCCCTCATCCTCACTCCTCCCCTGCCCACCCACAGTATGTCACAACAGGCCCTTCTGCCCAACTTGCCCATGCAACCAACAAGCCCCATCTATGCTAGTCCCACCTGCCCGTGTTTGGCCCATATCCCTTCAAACCTAGAAACAAAGTAAGGCAGATGTTGGTTTATAGCAAAGAGAAACACAGAGTGCTGGAGTAACTCAGCGGGTCAGGCAGCATCTGTGGAGAACATGGATAGGTGACGTTTCACAGAGTGCTGGAGTAACTCAGCGGGTGGGCCAGGCAGCATCGGGCAGAGTTACTTGGTTGGAGATATCAATATTTATACCGCTGGGGTGTGAGCTGCCCAAGCCAAATATGAGGCGGTGTTCGTGATAATTTACGTGTGGCCTCACTCTGACAGTAGAGGAGGCCCAGGACAGGAAGGTCAGTGGGAATGGGATGGCAACCAGGAGATCAGGTGGGCTCAGGCAGTTTTTCCATTGAAAGTGGTGTTGCAGGTAGATCGGCCTTTCCACACGTTGCCCTTCATCTGTCAGAATATTGAGTATAGAATGTGTTGGAAGGAACTGCAGATGCCGGTTTAAACTGAAGATAGACACAAAGTGTTGGAGTACTCAGCGGGACAGGCAGCATCTGTGCAGGAAAAGAAGGTGACGTTTCAGGTTGTGACCCTTCACACTCGGGGAAGAGAGTCTCGAGGGATGAAACGATACAGAACAGATCAGAGTCGGCACTGATGGCCAAAGAGCCCACAATGGTCCATTGTTGGCTGTGGAGGAGGTGTCAGTTTGGGCTCTTTAGTCTTTGGTGCCAGCTGTGATCTCAGCCATGATTACATTGAATGGCGGTGCTGGCTCGAAGGGCCGAATGGCCTACTCCTGCACCTATTGTCTGCTATTATGTACATTTTGATACCTCTAGTTTCCCTCTTGCCTGAATCTGTCTGAAGACCCGAAACGGCACCCGTTCCTTCTCTCCAGAGATGCTGCCTGTCCCACTGAGGTACTCTGGCATTTTGTGTCCATATTGAGTATCGAAGTTGAGAGGTCACGTTACAGCTGTACAAGTCATTGGTGAGGCCACACTAGAGTATTGTGTTCCGTTTTGGTCACCATGTTTGAGGAAATATGTTGTCAAGCTGGAAATGGTACAGGGAAGATTTACGAGGATGTTGCCAGGACTAGAGGGTGTGAGCTACAGGGAGAGGTTGAGTAGGCTGGGTCTCTATTCCATGGAGCGCAGGAGGATGAGGGGTGATGTTATAGAGATGTACAAAATCATGAGAGGAGTAGATCGGGTAGATGCACACAGTCTCTTGCCCAGAGTAGGGGAATCGAGGACCAGAGGACATAGGCTTATGGTTAGGGGGGAAAGATTTAATGGGAATCCGAGGGGTAACTTTTCCACTTTTATGGAACAAGCTGCCAGAGTAGTTAAGGCTGAAACTATCATAACATTTGAAATACATTTGGACAGGTAAATGGATAAGAAATGTTTATAAGGGCATGGGCCAAACACAGGCAGGTAGGACTAGTATACATGGGCATGTTGGGCTGGTCCACTCTGGGACACAGAGCATGGAGAATGCTCCTTTGTCATGTACTGACAACTGAACAATTACATAGTTACTTGCTGCAGCTTCAGGAGCACAATAACACACAAATATACGTGTAATGTTCAATAATAATATATATTAATTTACATCAATACGGGGAAGCTGACCAGTGCAAACTCACGGTCCGTGGTGGCAGCAACGACACACAGCATAGAAGGTTGATGTAGAGCTGGGCAGTGTTACAGAGCACTACTATCCACATCACTGTGACCCTCACACTATCCTTGATCAGATTTTACCCCTTGCACTGAATGTCATTCCTCACCCTGTATCTGTGCACTGTGAATGGCTCGATGCTAATCATGTATAGTCTTTCTGCTGACTGGATAGCACGCAGCGAAAGCTTCTCACTGTACCTCGGTACACGTGACAATAAACTCATCTGAACTGAAGCTGTTCTTGAACCTGGAGGTCCTGTACCTTATTCCCCATGGTAGCAGCGAGATGAGAGCATGGCCAGGGTGGTGTGGGTCTCTGATGATGCTGGCTGCCTTTTTGAGGCAGCGACTCCTGTAGATCCCTTCGATGGGGAGGTTAGTACTGTGATGGACCTGACCTTCGATGGTGGGGAGGTCAGTACTGTGATGGACCTGACCTTCGATGGTGGGGAGGTCAGTACGGGCCCTCATACCCGTCCACCACCTTGGGTACTGTTGGGGGGGCAGTGGGATGTCGGACCCTGCAGGGGCCTCCCATACACACCACACGAGGAACTGCAGGCGCTGGATGCTGGAGAAAAACACCAAGTGCTGGAGGAACTTGGCAGGCTGGGCAGCATCTGTGGAGGGAATGGGCGTGGCATTTAGCGCTGCAACGCAGTGTGAAGGAGGGGAGGTGTGTCGTGAGGGTGGGGATTGGTTAGTGAGCCACCAAATGGGCATTTCTGTGGTGTGCCAAGAGTGTGATTCACATCAGTTTAGTTTATTGCCATGTGTCCTGAGGTACAGTGAGAAGCTTTTGTTGCGTGCTGACCAGTCAGCAGAAAGACAATACATGGTCACAATCGACCCATTTACAGTGTAGACATACATGATAAGGGAATAACGTTCAGTGCAAAGTCCATTCAAGGATAATCCGAGGGTCACCAATGAGGTAGATAGTAGTTCAGCACTGATGTCTGGTTGTGGGATGGTTCAGTTGCCTGATAACAGCTGGGAAGAAACTGTCCCTGAATCTGCACATTTATACCGTTTGTCTGATGGGAGAGGGGAGAAGAGGGAGTGACCGGGGTGAGACTGGTCCTTGATTATGCTGCTGGCCTTGCCGAGGCAGCGTGAGGTGTAGATGGAGTCAATGGGAGGGAGGTTGCTTTGTGTGATGGTCTGGGCTGTGTCCACAATTCGCTGTAATTTCTTGCGGTCCTGGATGGAGCTGTTTCCCAAACCATGCTGTGATGCATCCCGATAAATGCTTTCTATGGTGCATCTGTAGAAGTTGGTGAGAGTTGTAGGGGACATGCTGAACTTCCTAAAGGGGCTGTCCCACTGCGGGGACCTAACTTGCAAATTTAGAAGAGTTTGCGCTCGACTCAAACTCGCAGCATAGTTGACACATGTGGTCCCAGGAGGTCACTGCAACTCTCCTTGATGCACAAGGGACGTTCCTGCATAACCCCTGCCTCAGTTTGGTAGAGGAACATTTTTCAGCATGCTAGGATCACTATGTAATTATAGGCAGTCAAGGTAGCCATAGGCAATCTCCTTTGCTGATCAGGCATTTTAATTGGCTCATTGGAGTTTTCAGAACCAAGGAAAACCGACCGGTAATGTTAAATGTCCGCTAAACTTTATTAAAAGTTGTCTGGCTTCTTCAAAGTGTCTCCCCTCCTTCTCCCCCCCCCCCTTCTCTCCCCTCTCCTTCTCTCCCCTCTCCTTCTCTCCCCTCTCCTTCTCTCTCCCCTTCTCTCTCTCCTTCTGTCTCTCCGTCGCTCTCTCCTTCTCTCTCTCCCCTTCTCCCTCTCTCCTTCGCTCTCTCCTTCTCTCTATCCTTCTCTCTCTCCTTCCCTCTATTCTTCTCTCTCCTTCTCTCCCCCCTTCTCTCCCCCCCTTCTCTCCCCCCCTTCTCTCCCCCCTTCCCTCCCTTCTCTCTCTCCCCCCTTCTCTCCCCCCCTTCTTCTCTCTCCCCTCCTCCCCCCCCCCTTCTCTCCCCCCCCCCCCTTCTCTTCCCCCCCCTTCTCTCCCCCCCCCCCCTTCTCTCCCCCGCCCTTCTTCTCCCCCCCCCCTTCTCTCCCCCCTTCTCTCCCCCCCTTCACTCCCCCCTTGAACTGGACAAGCTAGATGCAGGAAAAATGTTCCCAATGTTGGGCGAGTTCAGAACCAGGGGCCACAGTCTTAGAATAAAGGGGAGGTCATTTAAGACTGAGGTGAGAAAAAAAGTTTTCACCCAGAGAGTTGTGAATTTGTGGAATTCCCTGCCACAGAGGGCGGTGGAGGCCAAGTCACTGGATGGATTGAAGAGAGAGTTAGATAGAGCTCTAGGGGCTAGTGGAATCAAGGGATATGGGGAGAAGGCAGGCACGGGTTATTGATAGGGGACGATCAGCCATGATCACAATGTATTCAGTATTCAGTATTTCTTTAATATCATTTTCACTGAGTATTCGCACACACAGAGGAAATGAAAAAACGTTGCTCGATCAGTTTCCATTCAGCGTAGTTAGTAAAAAAAGGATAAATACATACAGCTTTAAAAACAAATTAAGATTACCATGTCTAAAAACAGAAAGTAGGCCTAAAATTTACAATAGGCTAAAAACAGACATTCCGTTCGACAGTGGCTTTACAGTGGCTTTGCTTTGACAGGTGCCGAACTGTCAAAGTATGGGCGAGGTTAGATCAGTATCAGAATCAGAATGCTTATTGTCATTGCATGTGTCACATACAACGAGATTACTGTGTCTCTCCATTTAAAAGAACTTCAAACATTCACATACATACTTTTTACACTCCCTCCCTCCCCAAACCCACCCATGGATTCACATTTACATAAATTACCACTGTCTCCCACCCCCCCTCCTTCCCCATAACCCGCTCCCGAGACAGAGTTCAGTTCCAACATTGCTGATGGGTAAAAGCTGTTCTTGAGTCTGGCAGTGCGTGACTTTAGCGACCTGTACCTTTTTCCTGAGGGTAGCAGTGTGAAAAGGTGGTGACAAGGATGTGTAATGTCTTTCACGATATTACAGGTCCAGCTGCGGCATCTGGAGTGGTAAATGTCCTCCAGAGGGGGCAGGGGGAGTCCAATGATACCCTGGGCAGTTTTTATCACCCTCTGGAGAGCTGCTCTGTCAGCTGCTGAACAGTTCCCAAACCAAGCAGTTATGCAGTAAGTCAGTATGCTTTCTACCAAACAGCAGTAGAAAGACTCCAGCAGTTTAGCAGACAGATGGGCCTTCCTCAGTGTTCTGAGGAAGTAAACTGAATAAGGGGGGGTGGGGTGTCGATTGGGATAGTTGAGGATGGAGTTAAAGGGAAAGGGTTTCTTAAATGTGTGAGCGTAGAGACCGAGGGGTGTAAAATGAGGGTAGAAGCAATAGGTAGCAAGGTGAAAAGTAAAAGTGGCAGGCAGACAAAACCCGGGCAAAAATCAAAAAGGGCCACTTTTCAACATAATTGTATAAGGGGTAAGAGTGTTGTAAAAACAAGCCTGAAGGCTTTGTGTCTCAATGCAAGGAGCATTCGTAATAAGGTGGATGAGTTGAATGTGCAGATAGCTATTAATTACTATGATATAGTTGGAATCACAGAGACATGGCTCCAGGGTGACCAAGGCTGGGAGCTGAACATCCAGGGATATTCAATATTCAGGAGGGATAGAGAGAAAGGAAAAGGAGGTGGGGTAGCATTGCTGATTAGAGAGGAGATTAACGCAATGGAAAGGAAGGACATTAGTTTGGAGGATGTGGAATCGATATGGGTAGAGCTGCGAAACACTAAGGGGCAGAAAACGCTGGTGGGTGTTGTGTACAGGCCACCTAACAGTAGTAGTGAAGTTGGAGATGGTATCAAACAGGAAATTAGAAATGCGTGCGACAAAGGCAAAACAGTTATAATGGGTGACTTCAATCTACATATAGATTGGGTGAATCAAATTGGCAGGGGTGCTGAGGAAGAGGATTTCTTGGAATGTATGCGGGATAGTTAACTAAATCAACATGTAGAGGAACCAACGAGAGAGCAGGCTATTTTAGACTGGGTATTGAGTAATGAGGAAGGGTTAGTTAGCAATCTTGTTGTACGTGGCCCCTTGTGCAAGAGTGACCATAATATGGTTGAGTTCTTCATTAGGATGGAGAGTGACATTGTTAATTCAGAAACAATGGTTCTGAACTTAAAGAAAGGTAAGAGGGTATGAGACGTGAACTGGCCAAGATTGACTGGCAATTAATTCTAAAAGGGTTGACGGTGGATATGCAATGGAAGACATTTAAAGACTGCATGGATGAACTACAAAAATTGTTCATCCCAGTTTGGCAAAAGAATAAATCAGGGAAGGTAGTACATCCATGGATAACAAGGGAAATCAGGGATAGTATCAAAGCGAAGGATGATGCGTACAAATTAGCCAGAAAAAGCAGCATACCAGAATGGGAGAAATACCATACCAGACTGGGAGAAATTCAGAGACCAGCAGAGGAGGACAAAGGGCTTAATTAGGAAAGGAAAAATAGATTATGAAAGAAAACTGGCAGGGAACATAAAAACTGACTGCAAAAGTTTTTATAGATATGTGAAAAGAAAGAGATTAGTTAAAAAAAAATGTAGGTCCCTTGCAGTCAGAAACAGGTGAGTTGATCATGGGGAACAAGGATATGGCAGACCAATTGAATAACTACTTTGGTTCCGTCTTCACTAAGGAAGACATAAATGATCTGCCGGAAATAGCAGGGGACCGCGGGTCAAAGGAGTTGGAGGACTTGAGTGAAATCCAGGTTAGCCGGGAAGTGGTGTTGGGTAAATTGAATGGATTAAAGGCCGATAAATCCCCAGGGCCAGATAGGCTGCATCCCAGAGTACTTAAGGAAGTAGCTCCAGAAATAGTGGATGCATTAGTAATATTCTTTCAAAACTCTTTAGATTCTGGAGTAGTTCCTGAGGATTGGCGGGTAGCAAACGGTACCCCGCTTTTTAAGAAGGGAGGGAGAGAGAAAACGGGGAATTACAGACCAGTTAGTCTAACATCGGTAGTGGGGAAACTGTTAGAGTCAGTTATTAAAGATGGGATAGCAGCACATTTGGAAAGTGGTGAAATCATTGGACAAAGTCAGCATGGATTTACAAAAGATAAATCATGTCTGACGAATCTTATAGAATTTTTCGAGGATGTAACTAGTAGCGTGGATAGGGGAGAACCAGTGGATGTGGTGTATCTGGACTTCCAGAAGGCTTTCGACAAGGTCCCACATGAGATTAGTATACAAACTTAAAGTACACGGCATTGGGGGTTCAGTATTGATGTGGATAGAGAACTGGCTGGCAAACAGGAAGCAAAGAGTAGGAGTAAACGGGTCCTTTTCACAATGGCATGCAGTGACTAGTGGGGTACCGCAAGGGTCAGTGCTGGGACCCGAGCTATTTACAATATATATTAATGATCTGGATGAGGGAATTGAAGGCAATATCTCCAAGTTTGCGGATGACACTAAGCTGGGGGGGCAGTGTTTAGCTGTGAGGAGGATGCTAGGAGACTGCAAGGTGACTTGGATAGGCTGGGTGAGTGGGCAAATGTTTGGCAGATGCAGTATAATGTGGATAAATGTGAGGTTATCCATTTTGGTGGCAAAAAACAGGAAAGCAGAGTATTATCTAAATGGTGGCCGACTAGGAAAAGGGGAGATGCAGCGAGACCTGGGTGTCATGGTACACCAGTCATTGAAGGTAGGCATGCAGGTGCAGCAGGCAGTAAAGAAAGCGAATGGTATGTTGGCTTTCATAGCAAAAGGATTTGAGTATAGGAGCAGGGAGGTTCTACTGCAGTTGTACAGGGTCTAGGCGAGACCACACCTGGAGTATTGCGTACAGTTTTTGGTCTCCAAATCTGAGGAAGGACATTATTGCCATAGAGGGAGTGCAGAGAAGGTTCACCAGACTGATTCCTGGGATGTCAGGACTGTCTTATGAAGAAAGACTGGATAGACTTGGTTTATACTCTCAAGAATTTAGAAGATTGAGAGGGGATCTTATAGAAACTTGCAAAATTCTTAAGGGGTTGGACAGGCTAGATGCAGGAAGATTGCTCCCGATGTTGGGGAAGTCCAGGACAAGGGGTCACAGCTTAAGGATAAGGGGGAAATCCTTTAAAACCGAGATGAGAAGAACATTTTTCACACAGAGAGTGGTGAATCTCTGGAACTCTCTGCCACAGGCGGAAGTCGAGACCAGTTCATTGGCTATATTTAAGAGGGAGTTAGATGTGGCCATTGTGGCTAAGGGGATCAGAGGGTATGGAGAGAAGGCAGGTACGGGATACTGAGTTGGATGATCAGCCATGATCATATTGTATGGCGGTGCAGGCTCGAAGGGCCGAATGGCCTACTCCTGCACCTAATTTCTATGTTTCTAAAGTCTCTGTTGTGCCTTTTTTACAACTACAGAAGAGTTCACAAACCATTTAAGATCCTCACTGATGTTGATCCCCAGAAATTTAAAACTAGGCACCCCCTCCACCTCCTTGCCCCCTATCTTGGTTGAATAAGTTAGGTCTTTATTCTCTGGAGCGCAGAAGGTTAAGGGGGGACCTGATAGAGGTCTTTAAAATGATGAGAGGGATAGACAGAGTTGATGTGGACAAGCTTTTCCCTTTGAGAATAGGGAAGATTCAAACAAGAGGACATGACTTCAGAATTAAGGGACAGAAGTTTAGGGGTAACATGAGGGGGAACTTCTTTACTCAGAGAGTGGTAGCGGTGTGGAATGAGCTTCCAGTGGAAGTGGTGGAGGCAGGTTCGTTTGTATCATTTAAAAATAAATTGGTTAGGCATATGGATGAGAAGGGAATGGAGGGTTATGGTATGAGTGCAGGCAGGTGGGACTAAGGGGGGAAAAAAAATTTTGTTCGGCACGGACTTGTAGGGCCGAGATGGCCTGTTTCCGTGCTGTAATTGTTATATGGTTGTTATATGTTATATCTCCAGTGGCCTGAGCTCCGCTCTATGTCGCCTGAAATCAGTGATGATCTCCTTTGTCTTTTTAGTGTTCAGAGAGAGATTGTTGTGAGCCCACCACTCAGAAAGTCTGTGCACCTCCTCTCTATAGGCGACCTTGTTCCCATTTGAGATGAGCCCCACCACGGTTGTATCGTCCGCACATTTTATGATCCTATTTGCGGGGTGATGGGGCAAGCAGTCATGTGTGTATAGGGCATAGAGGAGCGGACTGAGCACACAGCCCTGCGGTGCTCCTGTGCTGAGGGTCAGGGATGTCAAGGTGTAGGGTCCAAGTCTCACCGTCTGTGGGCGTTCACTGAGAAAGTCCAATATCCACCGACACAGTTGACTGCTGAGGCCAAGGTCTAGCATTTTTGTGATCAGCTTGTTGGGTATGATTGTATTAAAAGCTGAGCTGTAATCAACAAAAAGCATCCTGACATATGACCCCTTCTCCTCTAGGTGTCGTAGTGCAGCATGGAGGACAGTGTTTATGGCATCCTCTGTAGATCTATTAGCCCTGTATGCATACTGGTGTGGGTCGAGTGAGGGGGGGAGAGATCATTTAAGGTGACCTAGGACCAGCCTTTCAAAGCACTTGGAGACTACAGATGTAAGAGCAATGGGCCTGTAGTCATTGAGGGAGTTGATGATTGTCTGTTTGGGCACCGGGAAGATAGTGGTGGTTTTCAGGCACGTTGGCACGGAGGAGTGTGCTAGGGAAAGGTTAAACATGTCTGTGAATACCCCAGCGAGCTGGTGAGCACAGTCCCGGAGCACCCTGCCTGGGATCTCATCCGGGCCAGCAGCCTTACTAGCATTAACAGTTCTCAGGGCCCGCTTTACCTCCTCTAACTGGAGGGTAAGTGGTTGGTCAGCAGGGTCCAGTTGGAGAGAGGTTCTTTCATTCGGACCTCTCTCGAAACGGGCAAAAAAGTGGTTGAGCTCCTCTGCCAGCAATGTATTTGCAGCTGTCGGTGGGTCCCTGCTGCCCCTGCTGCCCCTGAGGTTTGTTAGGTGATGTATTCCCTGCCACATGCGTGCTGTATCCCTGGAGGTGAAATGGTCCTCAATCTTCTCCTTGTAGGACATTTTAGCTGGTTTAATGCCCCGCTTATGGTTGTGTTTGGTACAGTTCTTTGTTGCCAGATTTGTGGGCCAAGTCCCGCTCCTTCAGAAGACGCTGGACCTCCGTAGTCATCCATGGTTTCCTGTTCGGAAAGACACGGATGCACTTGTTGATGGTGACACATTCCACACAACATCTGATGTAGAAGAGTACTGGTGCAGCGTACTCTTCCAGGTCCTGGTTACAAAATAGACTCCAGTCTCTGCTCTGAAAGCAGCCCTGCAGTTGTAAGGTTGCATCCTCTGGCCAAGTTTGAATGATCCTGGTAGTGGGTTTCTGCTTTCTACTGATGGGGATGTAGGCTGGGATTAACAACAATGACTGCTGGTCTGACTGTCCAAGGGTGGGGAGGGGGTAGGGCTCTGTAACCTTTAGGAATGTTAGAATAAACACAGTCTAGTGTGTTTTCCCCTCGAGTTGGGCATTTAACATGTTGCACAAACCGTGGCAATACTTTCTTTAAGTTGGTGTGATTAAAGTCACCAGCCACGATAAAAACCCCATCAGGATGTGAGTTCTGTAGTTTGTTGATCGCATTTAGCAGGTAGCCCAGTGCTACATTAGCTTTAGCCTCCGGAGCTAAGTACACGGCTGTAATAAAAACCACAGGAAACTCTCTTGGGAGATGGTAGGGTCTGCATTTAACTGCCATCATTACTAGGTCTGGGGAGCAATGTCTCTCAGTAACAGTAGCATCCATAGTCCAGTTATTGTTCGTAAAAACAACCAGGCCCCCCCCCCCCGCATTGTTTACCTGAGGCTTCGGTTCTGTCGCTGCGGTGAGTAGCCCGGCCCGCTAGCTCGATAGCAGCATCAGGTATTCCAGGATGGAGCCAGCGCTCACTGATTATCAGAACACAACTATCCTGGATAGCTGATTGTGATGATACACAGAGCCTTAGTTCGTCCACCTTGTTGTTAAGAGACCTGGCGTTGGAGACAAAGAGGCTGGGGAGGAAGTGGTGGTCTGTACGGATTCCTCGTTAGCCGAGTTAGCACGCCGGCTCTACGCCCTCGCTTCCATTTGCGGTCTCTCCGTCTCCGTCTCCTGCGGTGACTGTTGGGGGAAGGTTATCCATGGGGACCCCGGTGCTCTGCTGATCTCTGCTGGAATCTCGTGTGTATGTTGCAAAGGACACAAAACCCCCAGTTGTTACGACATTCCAATAAAAGTTAGCGATTCTCGGGTGAAGTGAGTCGTGTTTGGTCCACCCTGGCACAATTCCCACCAAACACACAGAGATAAGACAAAAAAACAGTTCACTCTAGGAGAGCTCACAGCCGCAGCGGCCTGGCGCGCAACCATCTTGGGAGATGTATCTCCCACGTTAGATGTGTTGGTGTATGATATGTGGGGAGGGGACACAGTCCGTTAACCAGTCTTATTGCCTGTGGGAAGAAGCTGGTTAGCATCCTACTGGTTTTGCAGCTGATGCTCCTGTACCTCTTCCCAGATGGCAGAATGGAGAAGATGTGGTGTGATGGATGATAGGGGTCCTTGATAATGGAGATGGCTCTGCTGATGCTACGCTTCTTATAGATCTCCGACAGGAAAGGGAGTGGGGCACCAATGATCCTGCTGGCGGTCTTCACTATCCTGTTGTGTTGGTTTTGCTCATAAGCCTTGCAGCTCCCGAACCAGGAAGTGATGCCGTAGGTCAATATACTCTCGATGGTGCCCTGTAGAAGTAGCAATGTTACAAAATTTTGAGATTTAAAAAATCAAGTCTGCAATTTATCCCATCAGATAAAGCATAACAATAAGTTTAATTTGACACCAAATTCACTTTCATATCTCAAGTATTAAAAAAGTTATGGCCATTTTCATACTCGGAAATTAGCATCTTGTTCCCTATTGATTTTCAATGGACATTACAAAAAAGCTGTGATCTTGGATAGTCAAAAGCCCATTTCTTAAGGAAAGATTAACATTTTTAAATAGCCTAAGTGTCCAAAGATTATTCACAAATAATTCACAATATAACATGTGTTTTATATCTAATTTACATTAATTTATAGGCCAAATGGAAGGAATTTAGTGTTTCAATTGCTGTAAATAAATGCCCATTTTTAAATCGGCTTTCTAGTGGGTTCCTGTGAACGCGCTGGTTTAGAACGTTGACATCGCGCTGGATTAGTGCCCTCAAATGCCGAGAAAAATACTGCGGGATATAAAAAGCCCAAAATGAACTACTCGCTATAGATAACTTGATATATAGGGTTATATATATGCCCCATTTAATGTAAAAATAAGGTACATACCTTTAATTGTTTGCTTTATAAAACCCTGGGGCTGCGAGAGGTTGCGGAATGAGACAGTAATTTAAAAACTATTAGAACTATATTATTGAGGCCTATAAAACTAATAATACCTTTTGCGACCGGGTCTTGCAGTGATTTTTCGTTAATGATTTACTAGGCTGAACATCTGCGATTAGTACAGCCTAGTAAAAATCGCGTTTTAAACCCGCCCCCTCCAAACAGCGACAAAATCGCGGGCCTGGCTGTGGGCAGATTCCCAATGACGATTCAGGTAGGTTTTGTAACATACCTAGTAGAAGGTCCTTAGATGAACAGTAGGGAGACCTGCTTTCCTTAGTCTCCGGAGAGGGTGGAGCACGCTGCTGAGCTCTTGATCACTGTTGTGGTGTTGGTCGTAGAGGTCAGGTCATCCTCCAGGTGAAGTCCCAAGAACTTCACACTGCTGACCCTCTCCACAGCAGCTCCATCAATATGCAGCGGAGTGTGATAGTGTTTTCCAGCCCTCCTGAAATTGATCACCATTGCCTTAGTCTTTTCCACATTGAGGGTGAGATTGTGAGATCTGCACCACTCTGTGAGCAGCTCCACCTCCATCCTGTACGCCGACTCATTATTGTCGCTGATGAGACCCACCACTTGTTGATATAGTTGTTACTGAGTCTAGCAGAATGGCGGTGCTGGCTCAAAGGGCTGAATGGCCTCCTGCACCTATTTTCTATGTTTCTATATTGCATGCTGTGCAAACATCAGGTAATTCTGCAGCAAGCGGCAGGCTGGTGCAGGTTATGGTGCAGTCTGGCAGAGGGGCAATGGTCTCCAGCTGCTTCATGCATTGAGGCCATGTGTCAGTGTAGGGCCAGCAAAGTCCGTGGTTGGTGAGATCACACCAGTTTACACTTGAGTTTATTGTCAGGTGTACCGAGGTACAGTGCAAATCTCTTGTTGAGTGTTAACCAGTCTGCGGAAAGACAATACATGATTACATCCAAGCCATTCACAGTGTACAAATACAC